>NC_072777.1:23225518-23525518 GCF_022539595.1 Amphiprion ocellaris | reverse complement strand
TCCATGGAGGCAGCCTGCCAACCCAGAAAGAAAAACCATGCCCACTTTCACCAAGAGAAATAGATAATAAAGTGTTAACAAAGCTCACTGACCAGTTTCCATGGGGTAAACCCCTCAGGGAGGAAAATAATAGATTGGACTTTCAGGATTCTAGATTTATTTCACCACAGAAGAACTTTGTAATTGATAATCCATGTCTTTTTTATTGTGCTTGTTTTGCATTTTTGCCTTTATTGAACAGAAAACAAGAATTAAAATGACATGCAACAAAGGCCGATGTCTAAATTAGAACTCAAGATTCTAAAACAATGAGTAATTTTAAATTTATATTCACTCCAACTGGCCACCCCAGGCCCCTCCTGTCTGGTCTATGATTTTCTTGAAGATGAAGTGTGATTCATTTTCACACTTTCAGTTTTCATCCCAGCAGTCTACCCCAAAGCATTGACACAAAAAGAACAACCTGTTTCACTATTAAAGCTTAATGCATGCTGGCATCACCCATTACCCATCCCTGCATCTGTTTACAGTGGATGCACAGCTGGAGAGAGCAACGGTCCTCCTACAAAGTGCAACTACTGCTTAGATTGTGCTGGGAAAGAGTCTCTTTCTCGTTGAGAATAATTTTTGAGCAGTGGTGCAAAGGTAGGTAATTGGAGTTGAAAAGTGACTCTGTTTTTCCCTTATAGCAGAAAACTACAAATGTTGTAATGATATCTAATGGCTGTCTTCATCATGATGTGGGGAGAGGAGACCAGCGGCTCTGTCATTGTGTTTGTCTTTGTGTGGAGACAGCAGAGCCGATTACAGAAAGCAGATCATCTTTTTGTTATGTAGAGGGAAGTGGCCTTAGGTTTTTATTTCAGCACCAACATGAAAATGTTCACTGATAGTTTTGTGTTTCATATCCTCCCACACGGACAACTACACTAAGTAGATAAAAAAATTGAGGCCATCTGATTTTTCTTCACTGCCAGCTCCAAATGGAGGAGGAGATGAGGAAGTAACAAGTATGCTCAAGTCTTACAAAACACAGAAATTGTTTTCAAGGTTTCTCCAAGGAAATATGAGGCTTGGTTTAATTTAATCATCTGATGTTGGCAGTCTTCATTCCATGTGATGCTTCTGTTGAAAAATGGAGGACCAGAAGAACTTGTTTTTTTTTGTTTTTTTTTAATTCTCAGATCAGTATTTGGAAAATGATCAATTTCATTTTAATGGGTATTTGTAAGATTGATTGGGTTTTGATCGCAGCTTCCATTGGCCTACGAACCTTCTGTCTCATCTTCTGCTTTGGAGGATTGGATTCAAATGTTTTTTAGACAACATATCAAAGAGTATTCCATCTGGTATTTAAGAGTGACGAGGCAGCTGCAACTTTTTTTAATGTCCCTTTTTAATTTGCACAATAAAGCAGCTGGATAAAAATGACCGAAACGTTTTAAAAATCTAAATGTTGTAAAATGGAGAAGACTTTGAAAAAGATGCCCAGTAGACCATGAATTACCAAATTGATCTTTAGATACAAACTTCAGATCTGTGTGTAGTGGTGAGGAATCTGTAATCTTTCTCAAATTAGTCATTTGAACATATTTGTCAGATTTTTACATATTTTCTGTGAATTTGTTTAAAATTTGTGCCACATTTGGAAACAACGCATTCACATTTTTACTGGGATGACACTGACAAGTGACTCTAGCCTGTAAACCTGTCAATTATCTGTAATGTAGTGAGCAGCGAAGATGGCTGTGGTTACTCACTAAAAGCTGACCATTTCTTTCATCTCCCAATGTAGCTGAGGTACTACTTTCTCTGTAAAAAGCTGGCAGGATGATATGATATATAGTATCTGTGCTCAGTTATGTGGACTGAGAATTCCGCAGTTATCCACAACGTTGTAGAAGCACTGATTTTTTTGAAAAGCGGATTGCAGTTGGCTGGAAATTTCCTGTGCATTTAGAGTTTAGTACTCTTCTGCTTATGTTAACGTCTGAGAAGAGTACTATATTCAAGCTTCGTTTTGCAAAGTTTGCATGTCACATGAGTCACATTAAGCTCCATCTTCTAACGGACACCATTAAATTCAATGCTTGTCTTTATTTAAGACACTGCTTGTTGGAAAGTAAGACCCAATGCCACTAAGAAGACCCCCTCATTATGCTGCCGTTGCTTGTGTATTCATGTTCAAACTGAACCAGACAAGCTGGCGTTGTGCCACTCCAGTGTGTGCTTTCATGTAGCATGCCAGAGTCAGAGGTTTGACATGCAACACAATAGTGTATAGTGTGCCATGTACCAGCACGCCAGCTCTCCCTTTTACACAGACGTTGATTTGGCACTGTGACTACGTCCGCTACCGGTTTAACGGTGTAACAACAATGCTGTCTATACTGTCTGTCCTGTATAGAAGAACAGCAATGTGGAATAAAGGTGCAACAATTCCGCTTGAAACATCCCGTGTGCTTCACTTCCTGACTTTTCATTCTGTAAAACTGTTTTGGTTAAATTAAAAAAAAAAAAAAAAAACACTATTAACTGTATACAAAGATACATTTTTGGAAACAGTGAATTGATTCAGAAACATTAAAGAATCACAATCCGCAATGCAGAGTCTTTGCAACGGTTGTTTTTCAGTCACCTTATTTTGCTACTATGCACTCAGAGCCAATATTCAAAGCCAACCAAAGGCATGATCTTGTACATCCTCTGCCGCTGCCCTCTGTTAGGCCGGCCTGTCTGCTGGGGGCGGCTGGGGAGGCAGCTGAGTGGGTTGACGTGATCCAGGTAGGTCAGAGCGGTGGGTGTCGGAGCTCCTGAGCAGGTCCGTGTGTTTTTTCATCGGCTGCAGATAATCACAGAGAGGCCAGCTGGGGGATCTGAGAGGGAAGGGAAGGCTGTTTGGCTGTGTGGCTGTGGGCCAGCTGGCAGCGTGCTAACCTTGGAGGGGTTGTTTTGGGTGTTGGAGGCAGCAGTTCCTGGATATCTGCTCCAGGCCTCAGCACTGCCCTGCTGCACCTGGTATTTTTACACCAACAGTGATTGTGGCTGTAATTCAGCTCAACCTACACCGCATTTACAGCCCACCATGTTGTTAGTCCTGTCTTAGGTAAAATGATTAAGAGGAAAATGATGTAATAAAAATCTTGTAGATCATTTGAGCTGCTATCTGTTGGCAGATTGTTGGGGATAGGGCATATTTTTAGAGATTTTCAAAGAAATTCTACATAAATCTCATCTCAGAGAGCAAATCCAAATTGAAAAACTGTTCTGTGCTAGTGGCTTGGGTTGAATGATGCAGGTTACAATGAAAAGTGGAAATAGGGACAATGTCTATAGACAGTGGGAAAGGTCAGGGCAAATCAGAGCAGCTTCTCTTTTCTTCTGAACTTCGTCACCATAGAAACTGAAAGAAGTCAAGCTAGTCGCTCCGAAGCCTGTTGCACAGTACAAAGAGACACATTTCTTATGTGTAGCTCAACGAATATTAACGGTGTAAATCCAGTTTTTCAGGTATGGACCTTGAACAAAATGAAGTGAGATGAATTTCCATGATTTCTCTTTACAACTGCCAGACTGGGTGAAAAATTGTTTGGAACATTTAACAAAACCAAATGAAGATCCAGCCACCCAAACCACAAGCAGGACTGTCACAGTAAACATGTGCAGGACAACAAGTGAGATTATAAATCTGTTGTCAGTTGCAATGGAAAGAAAATAAGACAAGAAGTCATTTGGGGAAAGACACGACATTTTTGTGTCACACCCAGAAACAAGATCCCAGGTGTACATGTGTTTTAGCTAAATCATATCCAGCCCGTGTGGGACCTATTTATTCCATATGTTGGGAGTGCCTTTAAGTTCTGGTGTACATTACAAGGAGGCTCTTCAATATGAATATTTTCTTCCCGTCTTACAATTACTTGTGGAGATAGATGATATGAGAGGCAGTAAGTCAATACGGTTTTATCCTGTATTTTTCTGGATGACATCAGCTGCAAGCTAGGAGTGTCCTCCATATGGAAAAGTTTTATAAGGAGCTAAAGTATGACAGATCTAAACACAAGTGTTTTTGTCTAAACAAAGGGATATCCCAGAGGAAAAACTGTTTTGCAATTGGAACAGGCCAAGAATGCAGACTAGGCTGACAAATACAGTAAATAAGATGCTCTAATCCAGTCCACTGAATTGGTTTTGAGCTTAATAAATTGATTCATGTGCTTTCTTCATCACTGTCATAATAAAAATCATTGTTTCTGCCATGAATCTATGACAGACTGCACATTCAGTTTCTGAGGCTTTAAGTTGAAATAAAGGATCCTGCTGGGTGGCATATGATTTTAAATTGTGAGTAAAAACTAGGGATCTATAAAAACCCCACTACATTCTACTTTCATGTGCTTGAACCCGAGTTTCGTATAAAAATGACAAAGTACGCAGCACAAATCTGAGTTCTCATCAAAATGGGCTGCATTTCATAATTGCTTGTGCTGATAGTGTATAGCGCCGACTTTTACAGATCTGTGTGCTTGGTTCATGTCGTGACTTCATTATGAAACAACCTGCTTCATTTGTGGCGTACTTGGCTTCTGAGCTGAGAGCTTCTTCTTCATCACAGAGCGACGGCTTTAAAGAGCCTGGAGAGGGTCTCATTTAACATCTGTGTCTTTGTGGCTGCTGCAGCAACTCTTCATAAGATATGCTGTCTGCTCATAACTCTCTGGTGTTGCTCTCTGTCTTTCAGGATGTGGTGAACAGTAGCGATTGACTTATAAATATTGGAGAAATTCGACTGACCTCCTCATATAAATATGTAGCAAAACATGTAAAAAATGATGTGAAACACCCAAAAACCAACAACGTGTTGATGTGCTGACCCGGTAGTTATTAGTACATTATTACATGATTGCATGAGTATTCAGAAGTCATGGGTCAGACCACACCAATCTTTTAACCTGGGCTTCATTTTAGTGCCAACTACACAACTGTAAAGTTACATGGCTGCATGTTTTGCACAGTTGCAACGCTATAGTTTTGACTAAATCTTTACATCTTAGTGATAGTTCCTGCTACAGTAGGTGTTACCACAACAACCCTGTCTCCACAGAATTTAATTCCTGTACAACCTGATTTTGTTTTGAACTAAATGGATTTCTCACCATACATGGAAGAAATAAATGTTTTCAGTGTCAAAGAGCCATAAAATCCTCATACAGAGGTAGGAGGTGCAGATGTCGGCATAGCTCAACATTTAGACTTTCACCCTGGAGACCAGCGACCATCATTCTTACATTTAGGCTTCGTTTTGAGTCACTATTGGGTTTAGGCACCAAAACTATGTTGTTAGGTTCAGCAAGATGTCACACTTTGGGTGATTCTTTCACAACAATAACTTTTTGTTAGAAGCTTGGTTAATGGGGCATCAAAACCACTAGATTAGGGTCAGGAAAATGGCATAGTTTGGGTTAAAATACAGCCCTACTACAACATGTTTGAAGCTTCTCCTTTATTATTAGGGTTACCAGGGTGATGAGTCACGCCCCATCTAATATATGATTGGTTAGCTGGAAAGGAGCTACAATAAGGCCATAAAAAATGGCAAAAGTATTTTGATTCGAGATGTTTTTGTGATACGTTAGAAACCAAAGTAAACCGTTCCCCTCAAATCGTATTTTAGAATTCAGTTTAATTGTATTTCTTAGCCAACTACACTGCATTCTAAATTGCATAACTTTGTGGATGATGACACACACTCATAGACAGACACAAGGTGCAAACAACACCAGCTATGCAGTCACGGCTGTTTGTTGAAATAGAAAGCACCCATTGTTTACTCGAATTCCACAACTTCTTATCTCTGAGCCAGAGATGATATCTCAACAACAAAAACAAACAGTTCAGATCAGCGCGAGTCTTTCTTCAGTTCATTTATCTTATAAATGCAACCTCTGGATCAACTACATGATACATAGAGTTGGCTGACACTGCCGTAAACTGCAGTCAGTCCACGCAGACTGTAACTATTAACCTCAGTTTATAGGATTGTTGTGATTCAAGGTGAGCAATATAGTCAGGTTTGGTGAGCACATTTTCATGATGTGGTTTCCTTAGTGTAGACATTTCAAACATCATGCAGCCTTCTCTGACCCACTTACAACAAGATTCTACTGTCTAACCCAACATTTAAACGAGATTTAACACAAAAAGTCACAATTGCACAAATTTATCTCTGGATATTTAGAACTGATCTTGCTCCCTTTAAATAATAATCATAATTAATTGGATTTTTCTGTATTTATCCAACCCTATACTATTCAATTGGGGCTTTTATCCAAAGCACTTCTCAGCACCATAAATGCATATATGAACTGAACCTGGCACTGTTTTTTTTTTTTTTTTGACTAATTTCTTTGAATGTTACCATCCAAGTGTCCACTTTTGTGTGAAAAATATACAACTGGGATTATTACATGTTTTCCAGGAGGCACCAGTATCTCCAACCTAAAATAACCATGGCAAACCCTTAAGATACTGCATAAGACACAGGGCATGAAGTGCACATTAGGCATCACACCAGCAGACAGTCGATTGCATCTTTTATACATACAGTGACCAGCAAGTATACCAAATTAAATAAAATATGTAATTTAAAACCATTTTCTGACTCCCGTTATTCAAACTGTTCCATTTATTTCTGTGATGTTGGTCACAATACATATTCAAGATTGCATAAATTGCTTTGGACATGTGATTTTAGTCTCCATTAACGACAAGTACTCATGTTGATGCCATTGCTATCACGCAGACAGGCAAATGCAACTTCATCTAACTCCAAAAAAAGCAGCGTAAAAGCACTGACTGCCTGCACAGTGATTCACAGCATGTTTCCTGATTAGTGTTTTTTAAGACTTAATCTATGAAGATATACAGGGAGGGATCAAAGAGGCTCTGACAGCACAGCATACTGTATATTCATGTTCTGTTCAACACATTTTAACAAGCCAGGACATACATTCAGGATGTACAGAGCTCACCAGCAGAGCGCCTGTCGATACCATAAATAATGAATACAAAACCAAGATTAAGTAGAATTTTAGATAACAGTAGGCACCGGAGGAAATGATTTCCTTCCTCAGACTGAAATCAATGTGTTTCTCTGCATTAGATTCTGTAGAGAGGTTTTGTTTGCAGGTGAACAAACATGATTGAAGACATAACTGATGAGCACTACTTTAGACTGCTCTTGCACCTTGTTGTATTTTGTGTTTAGACATTCTGTTGAATTTTCAATAATGAATTTTTTCTGTTGTAAAGGAATCAAGTGCAGGTTGAAGACTGGAATCCAATATTACAACCGATGCTGTACTTTTGAGGCTGATGCCAGTACAGTTCTAATTTTTATGGGCTAAAAACTTCTGAATTTGACACATTGGCCACTATTCTTTATATATACATATACAACCTGTATGTCACATTGAAAAAGGAAATTGTTGGGTCATTGTTTTTTGACTCTCCAGCAGTGTATTTTAAAGACTAGTTAGTAGCCCACTATGACTCCGCACCACTGACGTTCAGCTGTGAAACATGCTTTGCTACATGTGCTGCAGATGACAAAATGTCCTTAGAATATAAATCAAGAAACTTTTGGAATCAATTTAATCCAACAGGATCTCCGTAACCAATGGATTCATTCACAAGAAACCTTTTCCTTCAGGGATAATTTTGGAAAGCTAAGACTTCCCACCTTATACCAAAGAAAAAAGTAATTGACCTAATGAACATCAAAGCTAGTTGTGCCACCTTTAGCAGCAACAACTGCCCCCAAACACATCTGATAACTGGAGTTCAGTCTCTGACACCAGTGGGCTGCAATTTTGGCCCACTCTTTTTTGCAGAGCAGCTTTATTGCAGCCACATCAGAGAGTTTGCAAGCATGACCTGCTCTGTTCATGTCCCACCAAAGTACATCAATGGTGTTCAGGCCACTTCAAACCTTTATTCATCTCATTTTGAGCAATTCAGAGGTGGACTATTTCACCTCATTTTGGATATATATATACACATACTTTTCCCACCAAACTGCAGAAAACATTAAGTCTCTGCTTTAGTGGAGTTAACACATTATCTTATCATGGTGCCCCCAGTGGCAGGGGCAGCCATAAAATTCAATGCTTTTCAAATAAACACCTTCAATGAGTGGGAACTACTTCACCTTACATGGCCATTGTGCCTTTTTTAACGCCACATTTTCAAATAAAACTGTTAATGTTTAGCCTGGCAGGCATTATCTGGCTGTCGGTGTTTACTTTGGGTGGATGCCAATATTTCATAGTCTTTATTGGCTGATACTGGTGATGATGCCAACACCATGCTTCCCTCTTTGTGATCATTATATTGCTGTGTGACCCAGTTGTGTTCGAGATTCAACTCACAAACAGATGAACTGATGTCCTCTTTCACAAAGCAAAAATTACTATTGCGAGGAAGAGGGGAACAATAAGACACTTAAGAACTATTACGTAAGATCATCATCCACTCTTAAAGAAATTATATATGTATGTATATATATATATATATATATATATATATATATATATATATATATATATATATATATATATATATATATATATATATATATATATAAAAATTGAAATTTAAAGCTGTCTCTGGTCACTAGTATTCATACTGGAAAACTTTAAAGGCAAATTAGCCCATGATGCACTCCTGTTTGTCTGGGTGTAGGAACATTGTAGGTTTCTCCTGTTTTGATGTGATGTAAGCTCATTTATTCAATAAAACATGTAGTGTCTGCCTTAACAAGTCCATCATGTTATCACGCTGCATGCCAAACAAATATTTGTTGTGCTTAGGCTTTTAATTATATTCACGACACCTGAATGCAGTGATTCACACAGTATGTAATTATTATGGTGTTTACTGCAGCGCCATACATGCTTTTGTGTGTCTTTGTTTGGATTTTCGGTAATCCTTCCAAACTCAACACTCAAAAGTGCCAATGTGGTATTGGCCTGAAGACTGATTTGTAAATAATGGATATTTAGTATGACAGTGCTCTCAGTTGAATATAAATTTAGCAGAGGCATAGAGTATAAGATTACAATTTGGATGATGCTCCCAAATTTCAATCTGACATGTGGTTACAAATGTGCAGCATATTCAAATTTGGAAGAAGACATTTTCCTCTCAGATCTCTGATTTGATACATCTGTCTACATCTACGACATCAAAATTGCACGTAATGGTTGTGACTTTATCGTGAGTTATGACGCTCATAAGCAGATGAATATAGACGGCTTCTTTAGGCTGCGCTCTGGGCTATAAATCATGCTGTGTACTGTACGTGTCTGGGTTTTAGATGTAGTTCTCTGAACTCCTCTTGAGTTTACAAGAATATCAGCAGCTCACCTCAGAGCAAGTCTGAACAGAATTTAGAGAAAGTTCTTTTTTGGGTCAGTTTATAATGTCTGTCTTATTGTGTCCAAAACCTAAAGATAGTCACAAAAATGAAATATAATCAAAACATTATTTGATATAAAACAGAGATGAGTGACAAATAGATAAACGTATCATTTTAGGTGTGGACAGAAATATCAGGAAAGATGTCCAACTTATTTTTTTCATGATGCAGTCTGTAGTTATGAACAAACTAAAACGATAAATTTCTGTTGATCTTGATAGAGTGCAAAAAGGTTTTACCGATGTGGACAACAGCTGGAAAGATAAAGTAGTGCATTGTCTCTTGAGGGACCATACGTTATAGAGTTATAATTGATTTTTTTCCCCAGATTTCATCACACTCAAGACACTTTCCTTGTGTTGATTTGTTACAAGATGCGTCTGTACCAACTTTTTTGTCTTTCGCTCAAACAACTGTAGACCCGGTTGCTGTAGCTCCCTAAACTCCTCTTTGGCATTCCTCTCGCTGCAGATAAGAAGTGATGCTGTAGAGCACAATGAGCACATTATGTCCCGTCACGCTTGTAATTCTCTTTGACGGATAGAAGGAAATTCTTCGTTATGTGACACACATGCACTGCTGCCCATGCCTGGATTTAATCCCACGTCTGGAGCTACTTATTCTCCATTGGGTTTATGGGAAACAGGCTGAACATGTGCCCCATGCTCTACACATCACCGGAACTCATTCAGTTGACTAGAATTAAACAGTTAATCTCAATTGGGCTTTTTCATCCCCGACAAGACCTCTTAGACCTCTTTCTGTCGCACTCCATCAGTGGCTAATTGTGGGCCCTGTACAACCGGGAATGTGAGCTCCCCCCTTCTTGCTCCAGGGCATATGTACATATTCTCTGAGGAATGCCGGGAAGGCATTGTTGTCTTCTTTCGAAAGTTCTTCTGAGGTCTATGAATGTTATGTTCCCAAGCCTTCTGCATACGCTACTACGCTAATTGCTGTAGTTGGAGTTTTCAGGGGAAGAATGGCGAGGATGTGGTCACAGTTGCTTGGGATTTGTCTGGAGGGATAAAGGCATCAATGGGCACGTGAACAATGTTGAAGAGGGATACAAAAGAAGCAACTATGAATTAGGGACCATTACAAAATACCAAGGTTACTGAGCTGTTCAGAAAAGTCTTCAGTCACGCACACAAGACTGTAAAAGCAGTTGACCTGACTATATTGTTTTCTTATACTTCTTGGTTGGAATTTTGCCATTTTGTTGTGCAGTATACCACAAGTCACGAAACCAAACTTCACTGGACTGTCAACTTTTGAAAAAGTCCTGAAGAACTGAAACAGGCATATGAGGTTATTTAATTTGAACTCGATTTTGCATCATGCATGGCTTTGCTTACTAATGTCATCTGTCATGTTTTTCATTAGCTTAGCTCAATAGCTCTTGTGAACTCAAAAAGATCCTTCCAGTTCGAATGTTTTCCCATATCACAGCAATGTTTACATTTCTTTTTCTCTCTAAAGTGTGACCGTCGCAAAATTCAGCCAAGTTGTATTGGAGCATTCAATACAGAAATAAAATGTTGATTAATAGCAGACTTGTTAACATTATATATTGGTTGCTCTATTTGGCAGCAAGATGTAACAGAAAAAACAAATGTTCATTTTATACCTAGAAAGGATGTCCTGTGGTGTCACTGAAAACAATAGAAAATTTTACATTGATGATTGCATTGTAATCACACAAGTAGGTGTTGCTTTCATTTGGAAAGAAAGCAAAACATTCGAGAAACAGGTGGTCTAACAAACCTCACGCTCGAGGAGTTTTGGACCAAATTTCCCATTTCATTTCCCATTTACCTGGAATCTTGGTCTTAATCAATTATTTGGTCATGTGAGGGGTTTACAGATCGAGTCTGAAACCTCCCGCACTGTTCAGACTCATTGGGCTACTATGATATCATTTATCACATTTGAGATTTAGTATTTAAAATCTGGATGGATTGTCATGCTAGCACCAGAGCAGTCAACACTGTTTCCAAGCAGCGCTCCATATTATAGACCTTGAAGCTAACGTTAGCTGCAGATAATAAAACTAATAGTTAGAATTTCACCTTCAGTTCTTACTGAAGAATACACAACCTGTGCTGACCACATTTTCCCAACTATTTTCTCATCTAGATGTACTGAGCTTTCTTCACTGCAAATAGCTATTATTGTTACAGTGAGCTGTTGTACTACAATCTCCATTTTGTTTGTATCTGTTTCCCCATGAAGTGGTGCGCTGCTTCCTGACTGCTCCCTCTGGCACTATAATTTGAATAATATCCTGTAGTGTGTGATGCGTCTTTATTTTCGAATCCTGTAGTGTGAGCATGTCTTAGATCAGACAGATGAATTATCTGTATAGTTTCTCTGTGTGTGTGATGCAACACAATTTTAAAATCTGTTAGGATTTTAAATTTCCGATCATTTGACTGCAGCATAATGCTTTCTTTGCTTTCTCTGTTTTTACAAGGTGTTACAATTTTTTGTAAAACAAAAGTAGATAAGCAAAGGTCAAAGAAAACAGTTCACTGATACCTCTGGCTGCCTTCCTCTGATCCCGTCTTGAATAACCCTGGAGGTTATTCAAGACACTCCCTTTGCTGGTCTGTGCAACCTAGTACCATCTTGTAACAATGCATTGATTTAGAATAGTTCAAGTTTAATAATTCAAGTTTTCATTTGACTTATTTAAGACATGACAGAAGGATAAAGAACAGATTTAAGAGATAGCTTGAAGAGACCCAGTAAAGATCCTGGACAGAATTCAAACTTTGGCTGCTACAGTTAATGGTTGTGCAACTAAATGTTCAAAGCATCAAAGACTCCCAGGATGCTAAGTTCCTGGTCCAGCAGCACCACAGTGGTACTAAAACCTGATGCAACCTAATGGTGGACATAAATGGTTTCAGCTTTCTTCAATAATCATACTCTATTGAGAAACATTCTCTGTCGAATGAATAGAAGCAGCGATAATTTGGTTACAATTCTGCTTTTCTGGAGTTATTCAGAGATTTTGTAAGGCTTTCAATGAAAGAACTGTAATGGCCAAAGCCTTTTAATGATACAGTAATAACTTACTACCTTTTTTTCACAAATTGCCTTTTCTTCTTTTATCAAGGCCTTTAGAAACTCACACATTAAATAGCAAAATCATTACTTACATCACCTCCAGTGTATCTGGAAAAATTAGAACATTTTAATTCCAGGCAATGAACTAATTAGCCTTTGTGTCAAATGAATAGATGCTTTATTCCGCCTAATTTTGTTTTGATGCTCTTCTCTTGTTTAGAATAAAAAGTCTCCAGGTTGCCCCAGAGAGAGCGTCACTGGTTACACAGTCATCTTGTATAAATGGGGATTTCAGTTACAAATGACAACACTGTTGGCCCAGAGTCCCTGGCTTGTGCGTCAGCACTGTCTTTTGAAAGAGAAAAGGCAATTTTAAAACAGCAGGAGCAGCCTATGGCTGCTACAGCCGCTCATCCATCCCTATTAAACAGATAATACATCTGATATTTTCTCAGTCTGGTCTTCGTGCAGTTTACAGCACTGATCTTATTTATAACGTTAGATGCTGTAATGTAGCCAGATTCTTTAGTACTATTTGGTTTAGTCATGTTTGTTTGTTGTAACCATGGAAACAGTAGTCAGCCTTATTTAAATTTACATGTGCTTGACATATTCAAATGTTGAACTCTTTAACCTGTTGCTTCATACAATGTTATGTAAATGACATGCTACTTCTGTAGCGAGTGATGACCTATCACTGAATTTGCATGTTCAGCCTATTTTCTGTAAATCACATGCACTTTACTGATGACTGTTTTCCAAAGAATGTATAAAGCCAAGTTTTGCTTATGGTTTACTATGGGTTTAGTTTTTCACTGCAGTAGAAAAATCAATTTTCAACCAATTTAGACTTACTTGACACACACTGATTATTGTATGTTTAATGTTGTCACCCTCATTTTTTGTGACGTAGTGTCGGTGTAAAGCTCTGTGTTAACAGCTTTAATTTCTGTCTATAAATAAGACACAAAAATCTAATTAGAAATGTTCTTGTGTTTGATTTTGTATCATCACAATTAAACTGTGAACTCAAGCATGACAGCACAATTCTTTTTTATGCTTATGTGCAGGGTGCTGCTGACTGTAAATCCCCACTTGCTTTGAGGCCACTCTACACTCCTTGCTTTAATAAATGGTTGAATCACAGGTTGGTGTAATTTGAATGAAACTGTGTACCTCTCATCAGATTGGTTTTGTTAATTTTTTTTAAGATTTTGGGCCCTTGTACTCATTATATTAGAAAGTGAATGGACTGTTTACTTTTATTTGCTATTGTGGCAACTTTTATATTATTATTGTAATAAAGAACTCAAAACTGATCCAAGTGGGGTCAGGTTAACCCTTGAAAGTACTTGAGGATTTTGAAGGTGCACCAACATTTTACTTTAAGAACCCACGGTATCTCTTTGTTATGTAAATTGGCTAATTATCATGACAAATGCTGCAGGTTACTTGACCTCTATTTAAGCTCTCTTTGGACTCGACTTTAGTGTCATTACCTCGTGTTTTTGTTTTACAGTGACACCACCCTCAAGAACATTTTAAAGAGCACCAAAACTGAAAAAAATGTACCAACAAGCTAATGAACATTGGGAAGCCTTTAGCAGCCTAAGAGCCATATGTTTTACTCAGCAGCTTGTGTAGACCAAAAACAGAGCTAAAAGTTATTATACTGATCAGCCAAGTCATTCTGGACATTCAGATTATCTTGTATCAATGCTGCATGTCAACATCTGGGATTTGTTGCATGATAGGTGCACAGTTGGTTCTTATGGTCAACATTTGGATGCCGGAGAAATTAAGAAAAGTCTGAATTATTGCCATGTATATGTATATTTATCTCCCCCCAAAAAATAATACTGACAATTCTTGGAGCAAGTTCACTTCACAAGGAGTTTCTTTACAGTTTTATCTTTCTACTTCTGTTTAAGGGAACAAAGATTTGAAGCCTTTAAAAGCCATGAGTGGCAACATTGGTGTACTTCTATTTAAACCTGGTCAGTGACTCAGTTCTACTCCGTCCTTCCTGTAAAGAAGTTAGTCAATTATTTCTTCTGTCAAGGTTGTGAATCAGTATGACAATAGCAACACATGCCAGTTGTACTGTTTCCCTGTTTGCTTTCCAGCAACTCATTAGCATTTCCTTTGAATGGGTGACACATTAAAGGGAAGGGACAGCAATCCATCTTTCATTGAGGCCTTTTGTCTCTCGGTGGAGTTGCAGAGTGAATGGGAAGAATTGTTTCTTACACTGTCAAAGATTCACCGGGGGTTTGAAATAAGGTTTGCTGATGCAGGTGTAGAAGCTTAATGTTGTGTCTTAAGCCCTTTCAGACGGGAGATATGTAACATCGCTGGCTTCATCAATTTGGTAAAGTGCCGGCTTTCTGACATTCAAACACAGGTCAGTTTTATGTTAATGTTTCTCAAGGCTGCCTGCAATGTGAGATTTACGTACCAGATTAAACAGTTTATCAAGTGATGCATAATGCGTGAGGTCAGAATTTTCTAACTACAACATGGCAGACAAATGTTAGTGTGCTCAAGGAGTTTTTTTTTCTCATGTTATTGCTGTTTAGTGCGTGGTATAAACTAACAGATGAGATTAGATTGCAGCTTTTAAGACTAATATCATTAGTGGAACTGCATGTAGCTCAGACTTGTGCCATGTTAAAAGTGATATGTTGCTTGGTTCAGCCTAGTAAGGTTGCTGTCAATGCTTTTATGTGGAAAAATAGCCAAAGCGGATGAGTTCAGGTACCATCAGATTAATGGAAACGAGTTCATGTCTGAAAGGGACCTAAGTGGCTGGGAAGGTTTGGCTTTTCTGACGGAACCCTGAATTATGACCTCAGTCCTTGCTTATTTGAACACAGTGCTTTTAGTGTTTTGATAATACTGGCCAATAAACATATTTTATCCAGTATTTGCAGCTCATAAAGGACATAAATGTAATTACTTTTGGATAGACGTTGAAATTTTTGGGTCTCCTTGATGACGTGAATTAAATATAGATCATAATCATCACATCCCTGTTCCAGAATACTATATCTTTATTTAACATGTCCATCTGTATATCACAATGTACTGTAGTTAAATAATTGCACTGTAGCTGTTAACAAATGGGTCAGCTCTTAAAAAAAAAACATGGAAAGTATCAATCACCAATCCCATTATCAATAGGAGACATGGCTGAGAGCAATAAAATACCATGTTTTGGAGGTCCTGTCTGTATACTTTCCCTTTAAGTCATAAAAGCACTGATGATAATGTCACCTCCCCTTGAATTCACTCATAAATGATATTACCTCCAAAGTCATGTCCAGATGTAGTTTTGATGTCCTTCATATTAGTACGCCGTATATAAGTACACTTTAGAAAATGGTAAAAAATAATGGAAAACCCTTAAATGTGTATGTGTTTCCAAACTTTTGACTGGTAGTTTATGTAAAATGGCTCAATTGTTTATTTAATACTGGCCATTTCTGATTTGGTTTGAAACAGTTTCACTCTCGTTGTGAACAGTATCAGTGTAAGTGACATTGCTCCGGAGTTCTACATAAAACTAGGAATATTTCACTATTTTGTTGAGCAGAGTTAGTTGATTCCTCTTGTATAGAAACAGGGGCAGACAAGGGAGGACCAGGAAGTCAACAAAAGAAACAAGGCGAGTTCCTGAGAAGTTAAACAGTAACCGGTATGAGCTGAATCTCATGTATACACACACAAATGCAGAGGTGAAGTTCTCACGCATGTTTATCGGTTATCACTTCGGTATATGCTTCAAAAAAACCCACATATGCAGACTCCATTTATTCTGGGTGTCTGTGTCAAACTCATGCTACATTAAATGAGTTATACATAATCTCTGCATTGTATTTGGATGCTACACAGCTAATCTGTATGGAGGACTAAAAGTGCCAAAATTAAATAAATAAATACATCATTAAATAATTAATTAAATATGTCATTAATTAATTAAAATTGGAATTAAATATTTCATTAATTAATTAAAATTGGAATTAAATATGTCATTAATTAATTAAAATTGGAATTAAATACTTAAATGTGTTATTAAATAAATATATCATTAAATAATTAAATATGTCATTAATTAGTTAAAATTGGAATTAAATATGTCATTAATTAATTAAAATTGGAATTAAATACATAAATGTGTTATTAAATATGTCATTAATTTATTAAAATAACAATTATTTTAAGTAAAAAACATATTTCATTATTTCACGATTTAATTAATTATTTCATGGTCCTTGTGTTGCAGTGGATCATGAATTAATTTTATCTGTCAACCTCGCCCGTCAAAGTCGGTGGGCGGATCCTAACACCTGATTGGTTACCCTGCACATCAAGTCAAGGCAAATCGATTCCAGATAATGGATTGACGCAGAGCTTGTGAACACATTCCGATACACTGGGTGGCGCTATTCACCTCTACGTTGGTTTGGATACTCAATAAAACAAAACTTTATTAGCAACCGCTAAAGACTCGGTCCTCTTTCCCAAATGTTGATACATGCGGTGCAAGACAAATTTTCCTTTAGCATTTCCTTTAGCATCTACTCGGCGCGCCACGGCTCGTCTCGGTTTAGTTGTTTTTCCATTACATTGAGAACCACCTCATCGTGGGTGGAGTCGTCATAGCACGGCGGTCCGAAAGTCCCTTACCGTCATTTCTGTGCGACACAAACGCAATGCAACAATGTACATGGAGGCGATAGTACACCTGCTGCTCGGTCTGTGGCTTTCTGTCAGATTCAGAGTAATAGAAGAGTCGGAGAAAGCTGAGAGCGACGAGTCGAAACACTGAGGAGACACACAGGAGAGTTTGGGAGGCGATAAAGCAGTATCAAGCCGAAGACAAGAGGATATGAACGAGACGACATATGAGGGTAAGCTAATGCTAGTTCGCTAGCTATCGTGTATCAGTCCTGTGAACGACCCTGTAATGGCTGCAGTTTGTCACTATTAGGTATTAAAATATGTATGCTGTGTATGTGTTTCAGATGCTCTCTGATGAGACTTCATGGGATTTACCTGAAGCAGCAGCACATGAGCCTGCAGTGGCACAAGGTGTAGAGGAGGAGGACAGAGATGTACAGGATGCACTGATGCACTACGTGTCATGCAAAGTTATTCTTCTTGTTATACTTCTGTTTTTCGGTCCCCGGACCGCTATTGTTTTCTTTAATGCAATTCTGACAATAAACTTTTGTAGATGTGTCTATACTATTGTTTGTTTGTGAAGGTTAGCAAGATTAAATAAAAAATTAAACGCCAAAACATTAAAACAGCTGTTTTAAGAAAATTCCAGTTTGATAAATCAGTATTGCTTTGGTGTAATTCAGTCACCGGAATTATGCACCATAAAGGAGTTTGTGTTAAAACATGTTAAATCCCATTAAACACAAATACATTATTAGGGAATATAGAATTGTTTGGTTCAGACTGTTGACTCTTTTTCTACCAGTGTCTTAACAGACAAAATGAGAAGTTATGATGCAATCACATAAGTCACAAAATAGTTTATTAGTCAGCAGCAAAATCAAAACTATTTACAATGTGCAAAGTACAAACTGTGGTGGGCCTCTCCTACAGTGGAGGACTAAAAGTAAAACTATATACAACTACAGGTGCTGGTCATATAATTAGAATATCATGAAAAAAGTTGTTCATTATTTCAGTAATTCCATTCAAAAAGTGAAACTTGTATATTATACTCATTCATTACACAGACTGATATATTTCAAATGTTTATTTCTCTTAACTTTGATGATTATACCTGAATACTAACAAAAATCTCAAATTTGGTATCTCTGAAAATTAGAATATTGTAGAAAGGTTCAATATTGAAGACACCTCTAATCAGCTAATTAACTCAAAACACCTGCAAAGGCCTTTATATGGTCTCTCAGCCTAGTTCTGTAGGCTACACAATCATGGGGAAGACTGCTGACCTGACAGTTGTCCAAAAGACAAGCTTTTTCATGATATTCTAATTATATGACCAGCACTTGTAAATCTCAAGTCTATGGGAGGTGGACTCGCTCACACTCGCCGGCTGCCCACTGCCTACCCAGCTACCCCAGCACACCCAGGAATGACTGGTTGAAGGCAGTATTCTGGGCCATCTCCTCCCGCTGCAAGGCCGCTTCATTCTCTCTTGCCTCGCTGAGGAGCAACCAGATGTTCTCATCATGCTGGGCATGACTCCACTCCTCCTCAGCCTGCATCTCCACAAGTACGCTAGGAAGGTCCAGTTTTCTGTGGCCCCCTTTCCTCTTGCCTAGACCAAAGACAGAAAAGTGATCAGAGTCAGCTTTAATGGCCAAGTAAGTACACAATATACACGGAATTTGGTTTCGGCTGTTGGTGTCATCCTAGGAATATGGAAGAGAATAATAAAAAATAAACTATAGAAAGAGGAACAGGGAGGAAAAAGAAATAGTAGTAAAATAGAACACAATATAAACAGAAATGTACAGCTAGACTGGAATGTATGAACACATTAGCAAAATGGTAATTGCTATAAACACAGTAGTGGTGATTTTTGTGTACAGGGCTCTGTAGTCCAAATGTCCAGGGTGAGTGGGGTCTCTGATGATGTTTTCTGCAGTCCGTACTATGGGCTGTAGTCTGTTTCTGTCCTGCTGTGTGGTTGATCCAGAGGTGCACAGGACAGATCGGATGACTGCAGTGTAGAACTGGATCAACAGCTCATGTGGCAGGCCATGTCTCCTCAGCTGTTGTAGGAAATACATCCTCTGCTGAGCCTTTTTCAGGAGGTCCTGAGAGATTGTAGTCCCCAGGAGCTGGAAGGACTCCACAGCTATGATGTGATGTGTTTAGCCACCCGTCCATCCATTTTCAATCATGATCATGTCTTTGATACTTTAATAAACTTCTGGCACTCTTCGCTTTAACCAAAGCACAAGCAGTAACTCCTCCACCACAAACAAAAACGACGTGGTGTGAACTTCATTTCATCCTGTGCACATTTTGGAGTTGCTAAGAAGAGCTGTGTTTTCTCATTTTTATGTATATTTTCATTCAGTTTCACAGCTACCTAGTGACTATAAGAAGAATGGTTGCAATACTACACTGCACCAGAACGTAAATTAATTAGAGTGACTTACTTGTTAAGTCAATGGAAAATAAATGCAGCTGCATGTGTTCTGTTTATGTGTCACTGCAGCTACATGTAGCTTTCATAAGGCGTTCCTGAGCTGGCATGCTGCACAGTTTGCATTTACACCTGCCTGAATTCTTGGTCGTTGGTCTCACTGTTCTGATCATGCTTGCAGGCATTTACACCTGTAGTAATAATAATAATGCGAAAATCAACCATGCTCTCTGTTTACCGTGTCTTACCGGTGATAAGACGGTGCTGTTGACAGGGTCGGTGTCGAAGCTGGTGCTGGAGAGGAGCTGCTGCTGGTGGTGGAGAGGAGACAGGGCAGCCGGGGGCTCCGCGACGGAGGTGGAGTAGGCTTCGCATGTGGAAAGGGATTCTTGAACAGAAATAAACACTCACTCTAAGTACAAGAAAAACACGGCATGCTGACTGAAGTATTAGCTTCTGAGAGCTAAACGTTAGAAACAGCAGCACGAAATACAAGCAGAGCACGGAGTTAGCGCCGATGGCTAACTAGCTATCTTATTGTCTGCTCCAGGAGACAACGACGTTACTTTCTAAAAATACTTGTTTGCTTAAAAGAAGCTTGCCACCAATGGAATAAATGATGTATAAGTTTCTTGAAGTCACAAAACACTCACCGTTCTCGAACGTCTCCAACAATGCAGCGGCTGAGTCTCCCTCCTGTTGCTCGCCGGTGCGGTGCCAGTAAATAGCTTCCATTAAACCTCTTCCAACACCTCCTGGTTGACCCACGCCGGCCGTTGTGGTCCTGGGTGGACCGATAGTCACTTTTGAGCTTTTTCAGCTTCTCCCTACACTGCTTCTGTCCTCTTTATATACAGTCTACTGTATATGTGAGCGGCCATCCGCTCAGAGACCTCCTGATAAACTTTCTCCGTCCAGCTCTCTCTGTATTCTTTGGTCCACCACCAAAGACAAAGTCTCGACCTCTTCATTCACCCACGGTACAGGTCTGGCTGTCACATTAAAATTATGAAGAACAGAGAGTTTCGTGAAGAGCAATGCACACCGTCGCTGTTTACAGTCATTTTTTAATGCAGGATTTTGTTTTCGTGCTGAAGTTGCTCTGTGTCGTCACTCCCTGTCCAATCAGTGGCCTGCACTATGTAAACGCCACATTATCGGCTCATCTCAGCTCGCTGGGAACCTCAGCCGAGAAGGTGCTGAAAATTAGTCCGTATGGAAACGCTCGCTAACAAAGATGAGACGAGCCGTACCGTGCCGAGTAGATGCTTGTGGAATCGCGGCTAAACAAAGACGAGCGGAGCCGTGCCGCGCCGAGTAGGTCCTAAAGGAAAAGCGCTCGACACTCCGAGCATCGCTGCAATTTGACAGGCTGGTAATCCACAAAGAACGTGATGTTCCAGAACTTCCCTCGGTATGCCAAACGCCCTGGTCCCTGTGTGTGCTCCTGTTGCACCCTGGTACCAGAAAACCGGCGGAGTACTTCCTCTAAATTTGCAGTCACTCTACGGTCAACATCTTGGTCGGAAAGTGCGGAAATAACTTCAACAACTTCAATAAATTCCTCTGCTTTACACGCTACATGCTCGCGGTCAGCAGGTCCTGCTTCCACATACTCTGCAAGGTCTAAAAGATCTCTCACCAACTCTCTAGAAAGTTCACAGCGACTCTCCCTCTACACAGCCACCATGTTTAGAAAGACTTCTACTTCCGGTTTCAAGGCAGACAAAAGCAGTGGATTAGACTAGATTCACGTTAGTCCCGCCCACGGACTTTGACGGGCGAGGTTGACAGATAAAATTAATTCATGATCCACTGCAACACAAGGACCATGAAATAATTAATTAAATCGTGAAATAATGAAATATGTTTTTTACTTAAAATAATTGTTATTTTAATAAATTAATGACATATTTAATAACACATTTATGTATTTAATTCCAATTTTAATTAATTAATGACATATTTAATTCCAATTTTAACTAATTAATGACATATTTAATTATTTAATGATATATTTATTTAATAACACATTTAAGTATTTAATTCCAATTTTAATTAATTAATGACATATTTAATTCCAATTTTAATTAATTAATGAAATATTTAATTCCAATTTTAATTAATTAATGACATATTTAATTAATTATTTAATGATGTATTTATTTATTTAATTTTGGCACTTTTAGTCCTCCATAAATCTGGGTGTTTAAGTTCCCAAATCTGAAAGTGGAAAATCCTGATTCTGATCCCGGCTATGCTATCGTTTTAATTCTTGAGTAACTCCACTGCTTTAGCTTTTTCTTGAAACCATTTTTTGTTACAGCTGGTCGGTATTCCCCAACCTTGGCTGTCACTCCTCCCTCCCTCACTCTCCTCCTCCTTCTCCTCATACCCCCCCTGCAGTAACTTGTGCCTCAGTCCTGCCTCTGCTCTGGAGAATCCCGGTGACCTAGATTCAGCCGGAGTTTACTGCCGGCTCCAGCCTGGGCTGTTTGCACTCCACTACCAGCGCCAAATCCACGCTGCGCTTGCCCATCTGACCCACATCTCCATAGCAACAGCTCCACAATGGCCTGGCGATGCTGCGGCGGCGCCTACGAAGGGTGTAGAAGGTTTGGGCTCCCTGACCTGCAGAGTAGCGAATGGTTTGGGCTGTACCCCCTTTCTTATATTGGTATCACCCCCCTCAACCCGGTTCACTCTCACTCTCCATTCACAGCCATGCATGTCAATGAGGGGATTACCGAACACACATATGAAGATGTAATGCCCCCACAGTCTTTTATCGTGCCCCCTCCCTCCCCAGTTTTGAGATTTTTATCTTGCCAGTTAACAGTGATATATTTCTCTTGTCTGTCTCCTTTAAGCCACACTGATGACTCCCGTTGCTCCTCCCATCCTGTGCCATATGCTCCCATAATTCACTGCCAGTTGCTTTTTTTCCACCTCATGTGTTGAGTTGCCCTGTCAGTGGTCTCCTCTCTTTCTCCATCCTGATTTTCTGCTGTTCATGTTCAAGACAAAAATCACACTCACAGACATTTTGAATTCATGAGAAGATCTTTTTTTTTTTTCATTTGTTTGATGTTTCAGTGAAGTAAATTTAGATATTTATTCACGGCTAGAGGTTGGAATGGAGCAGCCAGGGCAACAGGTTTAGCTGCTAGCTACAGCAGTTTTTACTCTGCTCACACAAAGACAAACAGGCAGTTTGGGTTCAGCTCACATTACAAAGTTGGCCCATATCACAGTGTCCCTGTCTCTGGCCAACAAGAACCCCCTGGACTAAGACTGGCCCCTGCTCGATTTTATCACAATAACGCACTGTCACTTCACATTTACGCTGGGTGAAACTTACCCCGCCAACTGCCACCGCTCGGCTCAGATAACACCGGTGACAATCAGCGCTCTGTCTGTCTGTCTCTGGGTACCTGCTGCGGCAGTTTGTAATGTGGCTAATAGCCACATGGTTGCTGCCAGACAGACTCCCAGGACAAGCAGATCCCACCCCCTGTTGATGTTCACTCTAATACTCAGTTAGCCATAGAAACAGCTGGCTTAGTGCGAAAACTGTTGTGTGGAAAAAAAAACAATGGCTCTGGAAGTCCAGTTTACATGCTACAAGTGGAATGAAAACTCTGCGTATGTGGTTTCATTTAACTGATCTCATTGTTTATGTCCCTTGCAGACAGAAGCAGGATCAGAAATCAACCCATGTTTCCATTATCTAAACTGGTTGATTCTGCTGCCACAGATTTAAGTAGTTGTTATTATATGATTACTTACATTGGATTTATTATTCTTACCTCCTCCAAGTCAACATTGGTGGCATTTCCCAGCCCTCTGAGTCCATTATTGCTAATCTTAGAGTCCTGGTTTGCACTTTGTTCACAGTATCGCATCAAAGACAGACCGAAAGAGCGCAGTGCTGCCGTGATGGAGTAGCGTTGTTTCAGATACAGATGAGACAATGAAATATGATCCAGGAAGTCCAGTTGAAGTTGCAGATGCCCAGAAAAAAATAAACAAAATTGCACAACAGTTGCTCGAAACTGCTGTGACAACTGGTTTGCCTTTTGTCTTGCCAAATTGAGGTACAAAAGTAGAAGCACAAAATTAATTTTAACTGTTGGCTCCCTGGCTGCTGTGTCACCAGACTGACTCCCTTCAAATCAATGAGAGGGGTTGGATTTCTCAAGCAGGGCTACTGTAAGTCTGAACAGGGCCTCAGCCACAAGTTCTTTGTATGTCTCCTTCAGCAAGATCACATCACTGGTTGAATCTGTCTTGCTTTCTCATCACTATATGCAACACTGTTTAGAAACTACTTAAATCCAGCACACAAGACATTAATGAAGTAAAACCTGCAAATTAGTCAGAGCAGTCAACTGGTAAAGTTACATGGCATGACTTGTATGGTGGATTTATTACCATCGCTCCCCAAATCCCCAAAAGACCCAAAATCTACACTCTACACGTTCTATATTCATGCAAAATCAATGTCACATTAAATGTGCTTCTGAACTTGATCTAATGCAGGCACTTGAATGACTTGAAATTGAAACAAATATTTAAAAAAAAACAAAACTTTGGTATATGTTATGCCAATACATTCTTTCGGGTATCTGTTGAAATTAAGTATGTGTTACGTAAGTGTGTGTCTTAAGGCTAATTCATGGATTTGGTTCTATTGGTACTACATGAACTACGTGTCACTCCCATGGATGTTCCTAAAACGTGGGTTGTGGCTTTATATAAAAGCTAACTGCAGATTGGGTTGTAACACTATGTCAATGGTAATATTCTTAAAGTGTGCTGAGAACAGTTAGCTGACATAGCACAGGATTTCTGGAAAATTTGGACTCTTTCACTGTGTTACACAAACTTTGGGCTGCATGCAGATGTCTGGAGGTGTCCGCAGATGATGGATCCTCACCGACTTAGGCTGATGATAGAACTTCCATCCTGAATATGGTCCCTTACATACATGCAGACATGGAAAGACTAATACTGCTGGACTGCAGTCCATTTATATTCAATGTAATGTGTTTTTGGGTGACATTAGCTGCAGCATAAGAACCACTGACAGGTGAAGTGAAAAACAACAAGCTCATGGTAGTAGCCTCCCCTAGCAGGTTAATGCACTCATCACACCATAAAAACTGCTCAGAAACAGCATGTGGAACACAACCAGGAGCCCAAGGTGTTGACCAGGCCTGCAAAAATCTCAGATTTCAATCTGATGAACCCCCGAGGGGTCACGTCTCAATGCCCTAACAGGTCAGAGGTGTTTTGGTGGCAGAGTGGGATTTAATATTGTGGCTGATCGGTGTAGTGTTCTTATCCAACCAAAGTGCATGAAGCAGTTAAAATTTTTGTGTGCATAAAATAAACAATTCCCTATGAAAGTCCGTCAATCTACCATTCTGCAAAATGTGTAGCAGCAGTGATACAAAAACATGACATGTACAGACGCCGGTTTTGATTTGATTTAAGGATTTTTATTATCGTAATTTCTCTGGAGACATTTTATCTTTAAAACAAACTACCAAAACCATGTTCAGCTCCCAAAACATTCATTTTCCATCTCGAAACTCCTTGTGTGCTCATCTCTAATTTATGGTGAAATAACTTCTAGCTTGCATCCTCAAAAAGAGTCAAGTTTCTGTAGGTAAAACTCTCAAAATATTTACCCACAAACTGCAGCAATAAAGACCTGTTAATGTGATGGCTAATGTGATACGGTCTGCTCGTAGCTGCTGAAAACACAAGCAAGCAACATGTGCAGCTGTTTGCTTTTGTCAATGTGTGAAATAAGATTCTTCTCACTCTTGTAATACTTAGCTCTTTCAGCCTTGTACCAGTTAACACCTGTTTTTTTGTTTGTTTTTTTCCACATGAAAATTTAGTAGGGAAGTCACAATGAGTCAATGTGAGAGATCCCACCCCTTCCTTGGCCTTTAAGGGTTACTGGTCTGATATTCCATCTCTGCCACTCTGTCCTAAACAAGCTTTTCCAGTCTGTCAGCCTTATTGTATTGCAACAAGAGAAAAGAAGGTCAGTGAATTAAAGACTCCAGAAAACATAGTATGAGCTAAATGCCTTAGGTTTGTGTCAGAAACCTGAAAGAGAGGTTGGAAACTTCTCCATTTTCAGTATGACTTCTGAAACAGACTCCTGAATTTAGGCACAAAACCCCCAAAAAGTTCTTGATGAACCAGATTTGTATATTTCTCCTAGACTTATTATTATTATTTTTTAATGTTTTACATGTTTCCCATACTTGACTAATATCAGTAGAACAGCAGTTTAGCCAGATAACTCAAACTACTAGTTCTCAACCGCTTTTGATGCGGTTTCTATTGACTTGTTGTTTTTACCATCCTAAAGCACCTTTATGCTCAAGTTGCATTCTTCTGTTGTGTTTCCTCTTCTTGAATTTGGTTTTATCTAGTCCCATTTGTTTCCATTTTATAAAATCGATTTGAAATGGAAGTGTTAGTGGTTGACACCATCTTCGAACATGAGGAGGTTCTGCATTCACTTGCACCTGCAAAAACGATAGCTACATGGAAATAAAACGGTTTGGGTGTTCATCTAATGCGGTTGTAGTTTCTGATTTTTACTCAGATATTTCTATATCTATTCTAGAACTTTAGTACAGTTTTGTACAAACTAGCCCAAAAAGTCCGCTCTTAGTTCAACTGCTGATTTAAACCAAGAGCAGTAAACAACCTTAACCAAATAAGCAATTGTAAATCTCTAGGATAGTGTACACCTAATATTTTCCTTTTTCCCATGCTGTGTCAGCAATTTGAATTTCCACCCAGTATCCAAATAATTACTACTTTGCACATGTAATTTGCTTTTCTGTGCTCATATAACCTTATAAATGAGAAATAATACAAAAACAAATGGTACATTTCCAAGCTACTGATAGTAGTACATTCACATTGCAGGTTCACATTTGACTTTTCAATCCACGAAACGCAAATGTACTCATAGCTCTTTCAATTGAATCCAAACTACCCTGAAGGAAAAGCACTGTGCTATCATGGAGACGGATGTGAAATAATTCTCAAATGGGGAAATTAGAAACACTTCTGGCCAATCTCTTTTCAAAAGCATTCATAGTTTTGCATCTGGTCGTAAGTGATGGATGTAGCTAAAAGAGAGGTTCAAACCCCTCTTAGTTTCTTACCTCCTCACACTTGGCCAATCATTTTGTAAAGCGGGCCAACTTGTCAAATTGTCAAACAGAGCTCTCCCAATTCTGAGGTTAGAAAGGTGTTGAAAGGAGGGGGCGCTGGATGCTTTACAGTGAGCTTGAAGCTGGATTCACATCTCTTCTACATATTTGGGAGGACTTCTGGCACTAGACCGATCCCCCATCACTCTCAGCATCTAGTTCCCAGCACCTCTAAGCCTTATAATAAATCCAGACTTGCCAATTGTAGTCCAGCTGTTCATATGAGTTGTGCCATGATCGCAGACTGACGTGTGGGCTGATGTGAGCACAGGCTGGGGACCGAGCACTCCACTTTCACACACAAAGAACCACCCAGAATCCCCCCAAGGTGTTTAGCCCTTTCCCACCATTGTTCACATATCTCTATGACTACGAATGACAACCATCATTCATTTGATTCCAATTTTTGTTGCTAGTGCTGCAATTGAGAGTTGTGTTGACCACTCTGGTTTAGTTCCCCTAGTAATCCTGTTTGTGGCCAAGAAAATGCTGGCCTCCTTCAGCCTGTGCTGTTTTTTTAAATGGTTGAGAGTTTGTCTTGATGTGACTCACAAAAGTGTCTTTGATAGCAGTCTTCTCCTGCCAGATTCTGTTCCCCTTGACAGGGTTTTGACTAACCTTAGTGCCACTGTTGTCAACGCCCAGTCATTCAAACAAGCTAAAATGTGGCCTGTAGACTTGTTAAACTAACCGAGTAACTCTCAGCTGTCCTTGTTTTGCTAAGTTGCACACTTTCCGAGGAAATCTCATGCATTTGCAAACCTGTGTCACTGTTCAAATTAACTAGCCTAAACAGACACTGGATCCATATAGATGAGCTCATTGTTTGGTTTGGGATTAGCCTGCTCACATCTTTTTCCAAAGGATGATTGTGACCAAATAGGAGCTTGTCACATTGGATCACTGCCCAAGATCACAGAAGGCAGTATTAAAATATTGAACAGAGTTATTTTCAGCACAATCCATGAATTATTTCTGCAGCTGTCCGACTTCGTTTTTTTCCCCCCCTTCTCAGACAACACAATTGCCGTCACCTGCTTGAGCTAAACACAATCTTGTCCTGTCAGACTGGTCTCAGTTTCTACTGAGAGACATGTGTGAAGAAGGGAAGAGGGGAACAAATCAGTGGAAGGACTTGATGTACCAGCCATAATGGCTCCAGCATTGTGCAGTCTTGTCCTGCACCATCAACACCTTCAATGGTGCAAAGTTAATGTGAAGAGACATTTGGCAGATGGTTGCATTCTCTTCATGAAAAGATGTGAATAGGGATATTTTGCCTCTTTCCTTTCTTTTCTTGTGATCTCTCCACAAGACACCAGAGCCATACGAGGAAGCGCCGGGAACACAAGAGACAGAAACACTTGGTGTCAAAGTCTCTAAATGTGCATAGATATGTCCCTCAACCCCTGCTGTGGTCAGTGAAATGGATTATGTTGTTTTTGATCTTCCTTTTGAGGGAGTAGCTACTGAAGGTGCATCAGCTATAAGAAAAAACTCAGTTTTTAGCTCAACATTGCACAAGAAAATGAAGACAGGACTGTCATAATGTCTGACTTGAACTTTTGTGCTGCTCTTTTATATTAGTCATTAGGTTTTTCTCTTGAGTTTATGATGTGAAGGGCCCTGAGATGACTTATATTAATCAGTGACAACACTGAAACCCCCTGTTAAATATTGTGTAGGTTTCCCTCATGCAGCCTAAAACAGCTTTTAAATACTGAGCTATGGTCACAGGACCCCTGGGATCTCCTGTGGTGTCTGGCAACGAGATGTTCCTCCATGAATCAGGCCTGTTCCAGTACATCCCGCAAATGCTTGATCACAGTGGGATCCGGAGAACCTGGAGGCTGGGTCAACACATTGGGTTCTTAATCATGTTCCTTGATCTGTTTCTTAACAGTTTATGCAATATGAGAGGGTACATTATCCTGCTAGGGAAGTCCTCAGGCACTGAGGAATGCTGTTGCCGTGGGGTTGTGTGTTTGGTCTGCAGCAATGTTTTGGTGTGCGGTATGTGTCAAAGCAACGTCAAATGCCCATACCTGGGGTTTCCCAGCATAAAATTGCATAATAATGAGACACTCAAAGTCCTGTATGCCACCTGTAAGTGGTTTTGTTATTGTGGCTACTCGAACAATGTTGAAAATTGCTGCTATTTGAGTAAAATTAACTTTAATTGTGACTTATTGAGTTGCTAACCATAGTTTACTAAGGGTCCTACATCAAACCAGTCAAGCTTCAAAACAAAGCAGCCAACAAAGACTAGTGTGCCACTGTAAAATATTTTAGAAGTTACATTTGATTACAATACAAAGGCTAAAATCATCTGACTGAGTGATAAGAAATGAGTTGCCAGATCTGTTGCTAATCAAAACTAATCAGTTTCATTCTCATTTGAATGTCTCATCATTAGCTCAAATGTCATAGTGTTCACACTGGTACTTTATGAGTTCCATGGCCTCTTTTGGGATAACATCACAACAGGACAGGCATCACGTGTTTAATGCATTATGGTCTTCAAAAGATTGGTAATGACAGGGAATTATTGTTGAATTACACAAAAGATATGTAGTAATAGATACATTCATTGGAGTTACATATTCACTATATTCACACTTCTTTGCTGGTTTGTTAGAAAATACATTACAGTTACAGACAGACAATTACCAACAAAGTCCTCCACAACAACATCACCAACAATCAGTAGTTAAGTACAATGAAATGCAAGTTACAGTGGAAGACATGAAGGAACTGTCAGGAAGTCTGCAGAGGTGGGACCCTGTATCTCCATCCTTAAGTTAACAGTTTGTATTCACCATAGAGAGTCTGTGAGGATTGCCCTCCATTTCCTCGCCACTTGAGACTCACAAAGACTTGTTGCACTATGTTGCTGTTGTTCCTTCAGCTTTGGTTTACTCTCCACCAACTCCTGAGGGAAATTTCTGCTATCTAGCAAATTCAGCTGCTCAATACTCCACAGTGTTCACCAAATAGTTACTATCTGTCTGGTGTTTTTTGCTGGGCAGGTAGCATACAGTGGAATAATTACAGATTTATCACTGAAAACAACTGCTTGCTGCAGCATGAAGTAAACTTGATTAGAGAAGTGACAATGTTGTTAATTAGTGTTGCTTTTGTTTTCTTTTGCATTGTAAAAATGTGTGAAAAAGATTTTTAAAAATGTGGGGGTCAGTCAGCCAGTCAGACAGCTCTCTTTGATGCTAATTTTGGTTCGATTGATGATTGCCAAACTTCAAACATTACAGTTGACACGCAGGAATAGTGTCTAATGGCTAACTGTCTGCTGAATGTCTTGGGGCCCAATAGCCAGAAAAGCCACAAAAGTCGCATCCCAGAAATCTTCTGTTAATATTTGTTGTTCAAAAAGTTTCTTTTCTCATGTTAGGTACAGTTACTGTTGCATGGACTTGAGTTAAAATCTCTTAGTCATAGCTGCTGATATGTAGGTTAGCATTGTAGTGTTGCTGTGGAAAAGTGGGCAGTACCCCAGAGGAGCTACTGGCTTTATTGGATCCCAGCTCTCCCTGCCTGCATGAGGCTGCCTGACTAATGACTGTTATCAGTACAGATCTACTCTAATTAGGCCTGACAGGGAGCGATGGGAGCCGCTACACCATGTAATGTGAGAAAAAGTGCAGGTGAGGTCAAAGAAAGCAGACACACCTTGGCCTCCAACACAGGAGCCTGATTTTCCCACATACACCCAGGACTTTATCAGGATTAATGCAGAGAGCTGTTGAACCAGTGAACTTTACTGAAGTAAATGTAATTCCCCTGATCCTCATATTGGTGAGGAATTAATCATCTTAAGAAATGTGTAAAAAAGTCTGTGTCTCATTTGAGTCACTTAATACAGTCAGTCTCCACTTTCCTTGTTGATGATCTGGCACTATCAGCCAGTTAAAGGGCTGTTCACTGCATCTCAATGTCAGACAGGAATAGACCCCAGGGCTCAGTGATGAATTGATCGTTTCATTAAGGGAGATTGGCAGGCCTTAAAACACAGGTTACAAACCAAGCAAGTTTCATTAGCATATCTCAGATCACCTCGTATTTACAGCAGCATCTGTTGGGGTTCGGCGGTCTTATGAACTTGTTGAACTGGCCTGGGTTTCACTTTGCAATTATTGATATGGTACCAATACTGTTACTGAGAATTTTAGGAATATTTTCATGTTGCATCAATAAATTAAGTTCATGACTATGAATGTTTTCAAGAAGCTTGAGAAAAATGTTATGTCATTTGCCTCTATTGTGTCAGATACATATTTAATTGGCCTTTAGATTAATGTAAGTATCGGATCAGGTCAATCAAATGAACAGATCCTCAGCCAAAAGAAATCCTTCAAGAGATCCAATATGTTCTGAAAGGATGGGGGAAAACTCATATGCTGTTACTGAGATTATTGCTCCCTGTTGTCCATTGAACTGACTCCATAAAACTGTTTTTTTAAATAAATGCGCACTCAGTCCACATTCAGAGTGGGGTAGGGCAGTATGATAAAAATTTTCCAACTGGCTACTGTAAGTTCAACAACTGACAATTGTTGATATATTTGTAGAGGTTTGTGACACTTAAAAAGAGTCACATGGCGTCAGATCATTGTTTCCCATGACCTTATTTATTTGTGGTGGCCTACCACAAATTCAACATTGACCACTACAATGATTTTCTATTTCTTTTCAATTCTGTATGGGTAAAGCCTTTCCCACAGTTGTTAACTGGTAGGGAGACCCATGGTTTTAGATTTATTCTAGCCTGGGTCATAGATTGCAACTAGCATTTCCTGTCTGAATTAACTCTTCAGTGATGAGGAGAGGCACAGAGGCCATCATATTGCATGAACTGGCCTTTATTTCCTTTTCTGGGGCAGCCAACCAGTACACATTTAGATAACAAACTGAAAATTGATCTTATTGGCTTAATTTGTGGCTGATGACAGCAACTTCATCACATTTGTTGGCATGCATTTCACAGAGACTGTAGCTACGTGTTGCTAACTTACATATCTTAGTTCCTATTAGTGGATGCTTTGAATCGCACTTTACGGGTTAATTATTTGTAAAGTTTAATTCTCGAGGAGGCTTATCATTAAATGAGCAGAATAAGATCACAAAAAATGCCCCAAAAATTTCCCCCTAAAAACCCAACCAGTGACGGACTGAATCCCATCGCCAAGAACCGATGTATTTGTAAATCGTCCAAAATGTCTAAAAATGAGGTTGGTTTTTTTTGGACAGCCACCAGTTCACTGACAAGATTGTCTACATAACTAGAAATAAATGAGGTATCAAATTAAAAAGACACCATTTTCACTATCATACCAGTGCTTATTGGTACCATAAAGGTACCTAATTTGGTGTATCTGAAAGTAGACTAGGTATCTTTGGAAATAAATGGGAGAGGAAAGAAAGTCATTCTAGAAGAAAGCAACAAGAATAAAGAAATATTGTTTTAGAAATATTTTATTTGAGTTTCCTTGTGATACTTTTTATGAGTAGTATTTGCAGTTCAGTGGTTTTGGAAGAAGCTTTTTCTTCCATTTGCAGCAATCAGGATTCATTGTACATTGCTGGATATATTCAGTCACTGATTTTCTCGAATTAGTTTGGAAACTAATTGCTGCACCATCACCAGGACTTGTCATCTAGTAGCAGGAATCCATGATGCGCCTCATGCTCATGACCCTCATGCCGCTCATGTTGCTCATGCCCATGCTCATCAGGCTCCTGTACTCTCCGGGCCTCATGTACATCATCCTTCCTCTGAAGTGGGGCTGCTCATACATCAGCCACTGGCCCTCCATCACGTTGCAGGACATGCAGTTGGACATGCCGTAGCGGTCCATGATGTTGTCGCAGTCCTCCATCAGCTCATGCATCTGGCCCTGGAAGTTCTCCCTCTCGTAGATCCTCATCCTGAAGGAGCCTCTGTGCATGGGGATCATGCGGCAGGACCTGATGCAGTCGCTCATGCCCATCATGCTCATGTAGTCGGCGTACTCGCCCCTCCTCATGAAGTACTGGTTTCCCATGAAGTTGGTGCGGTCGTAGACCATGAAGCAGCCCCTCTCCACCCTGCAGGAGTGGCAGCGGCTCAGGTAGGAGGACATGTCGGCGCAGTCGCTCATGCACTCATAGGAGCGACCCTGGAAGTTCCTCTCCTCGTAGAAGATGATCTTGCTCATCATGTTCATGCCACTGGAGCTCATCTTTGCCAGGTGTTGTCACTGGAGGTGATGTTGCTGTTGCTGCTGCTGCTGCTCTTGGAGCTGAACTGCTTGCCTACCTGCTGGAGACCCTCCTTTTTATACCTGACAAGCAGGGGGCCCCTTTGTGAAAACTGCCTGACCCAGCAACATACCATGGAATCCCATAGAGCACTGAGGATTGTCTCCATTTACGGCTTTTCCCTCAAAGGACCTTAGAAAGGCGATTTCACTTCAAATGCTGTCAGACAAAACCTTTTTGAAAGTGTTAACAGGAAACAATAGCACCTTTGTAACACCTGCAAAGCCTCACGCTGTCACAATAGTGCAATTTTGCTTTTTTGTTCTCTCATTCTTAGCAGATTGCTAGATCATTAATATTGTCAGCAAAGCAGTATTTTGCATTATGCTGCCATATCTTGACTGGCTCGACTTCAAACACACTAAAGCTTTAATGGAATATTTCACTGTAGTCTCACTTAAAATCTCCCTGCTCATGTAATTCAGTTATGACTGTGACTGATGTTACAAAGGAATAATGTTTTCCTGGGCCTTCATAGTAATTAAGTGACCACAGCAGGTCAGTAGTAGGGTTGAAACATTTTTGTTTCATTTTAATACGATTGCTTCCAAGGAAAATGTCACTTTCCTTTCCTGAGTTTTCACCATAAATGAAACCGGCTTTTAAAAACAGAACTGTGTGGTACTAATCTTTAAATTATCTTGTAATTTGCTGATCTTTTTTGCTGTAAACTGGAACAACGGTATCAAAAAAATCCTCTTAAAATAACAATGGGGGGAGTTACATTGCACAACCACGCAGAATTATGGGATCCCCTGTTGTCCAGCATGTTTAGTTTTATGTCCAAGTGCTTGTATGTTGTTTTCAACTTACTTTTTCAAAAGTTTCTAAAAGGCTATAGTTGTGAGCTTGTTAGCAAACAGGTGGACTTTAGCTAAAACTTCAAAGTTTTTTTTTCCTCTGGTGAATAAGTAGATTTTTTCTGGAATTGATTGGAAATACTGACATCTCAATTCGTGCTTCAGTCCTTGTTCGTAACACATCTACATTAAAAGTCTGTGTTAGCATTTGTTGGAATCAAGTTCACCTTAGCTGTGCATGTAAAATACAATTTCAACCTTTCATTATAAAAGATTGTAATCCTATATTTTTTTCTTGGTCTAGGATGCCAAAGTAACACGACTTTCCACCTTTTCACCTGCATATACTCCACCTCCACAAATGAAAAGATTTGTACAGCTCTGTTCAGAACAGATGACCAGATCTACAAGGTTAATTGATGCAGTGTGAAGTTCATAAAAGCAACTCTGCTTTTGCACAGTCTGCCTTTTCATTTACAGCCACTAAGGAATGGAACAAGCTGCTCAATAAAAACTTGAACTAAAATATGAATTTTAACAAACCAGTGTTGTCAGTGTTAATCAGACAGTTGTAGCATCTTTATCCCTATATCATCCTGATTATTGTATTATTTTCATTATGTTGATATACTGATGGGACAATCTGGGTGTTGAATGTGGAAGTATTTACGTTGTGCTGTGTGTGAGTGTGTGATGGTGTATATGTGCTGTAAGATGAGACTGGGGTTGTGAGGCTATGCATGTATATTTGATCTTATCTTCATGTCTTACCTGCATTTAGTACCCTGAATTACATTTGTATGCTATATTTAATGCTATGCCTACGTGCCAAGGGACAGCAGATGAAAATTAGCTTGTAGCTAAATCTGGTATAATGCATCTCTGCTCCTATGAGATTAACGTTTCTTTGCACAGTCCCTGAAAATGAAACAAAAAGTAGGTATCTTATATTAACGGCTAAATGAACACCAAAACTGAAATAATGTGAACCTCACAGTGAGGTTCACAAAGTAATTATAGTATGTGGAGAAAAAAAGTTAAATAATGCTGAGATTTCAAGTTGTAGAGAGTTTCCTACATGCTTAAATGGTTCAGATATTTGCATAGGTGTGAGAAAAGGATGCAATTTTATAGATAGTCTGACCCAGTCATCTAGACATCGCAATTTGGCCCTTGTCAAAGTCGCTCAGATCCTTACAATGCCTAGTTTTCCTGCTTCCTACACATCAACTTTAACAACTGACTGGGTCCTTAGTGCCTAATATATCCTACCTCCTTGACAGATGAGATTGCACTAAGATGGTCAATGTTATTCATCTCGTCTGTCATTGGTTTTAATGTTGTGGCTGATCGGTTTATGTACCTTATCTGTACCATGCATCCACTTTTTATTAAATGTTACAGTTTGATTTGAAACCTTAAAAATCAGCATGTGCAGTTTTGTATAAATAATGATTGATTTCTAAATAGGTATCATAATATGTATGAGTTGAAGCAAAAGAGTCAACTACAACACTATTGTAATAGAACTGTTCAAGTTATACATAAATAACTATCTGTATATGATATTACAATAGTTGTAGACATTGTCTCTAATGTTTATGTTTATTTTTATGAATTCACTGCATTTTAAACATTTCACCATGAAAGATTATGTCATTGTCAGACTTCAGGACAGAGAGGATTTTAGGATTCTGTGGCTTATAGGAGTTGGAAAGATCTGACATTTGACAGACTGAGTCAAGCCTCAAAGGTGATTATAGCAAAATCCTAAAACCAACGCAAAATATGAAGGAGCTAGAAATAAAGATAATAAACTCAACTAGGAATGTACACAGTTGAAACAGCCTGACATTAACACAGAAGAAGTTGTGGGCGACTGAAACAGACAGCAGTTTCATGTAAACTGTGACCATCTCACTTTCACTTCTTGTTGGTTCCAGTGTTGCTTCACTCAGCATACCACTCTGTTTTATTTCTCTTTAGCTTTGCGGTTTGGATGTTTTCCTTCCTCAGCCATGACAGCGAAGATGAAAGCGTTTACACCCTCGGTCATACAGGACTTGGCTTCAAATGAGGCTGATTGTGTTTTTTCAAAAAATGTTTTAGTGGAGATAAAGACTCCCTAAAGCCCCTGAAGCTCAGCGGCCCGGCTGTATGGAGAAATAGGGGATGTTGCAATCAGCTGACTGAACCATAACACTGGTTGTTATCATACTGCCAGCATCAGTTTGCAGTGGGGCCACTCCATTAAATTCAGCATGGCAGTTAAACTGAGTTATGGCACCTATGGCTGCTGTTTCAGGGTGAGCAAACGGCAAATGTCAGCACACAGCACTCGTATTCTGCTGTGGTGTTTGTCCACAGAAAGTCCAGGGCGTGGAGGAGATTGAACTCGGAGCAGCCGAGGAATTCCTGTGTTTTTGCTTTGGGGAATGTGCCTGGACTCCTAATGCCAACGGATGCAAAGTGAATGGATGTAGAATTAGAATGGAGAAAGAACAGAATACCTTGATTATTTACTTCAAAATCCATTTACACCTTTTTAACATTTGAATAAGGTGAAATTTGCATCTAATAAGACACAGAAAAGGAAAACAACAATCAAACTTGACAATTTGTAGATGTAAGAGTAGTTCAAAATACTGTGTAATTTGAATGACTAGGTTTAATGACCTAATTTGAAGCATATTTAAGCTGCCTGTTCCTGTGTTTACAAAGTCCAGGAAAACAGAAGTGAGAAAAAGAAGTGAATTATGAGATCCTGAGATTATATTACAGTGTGTGTGTGTAGGTTGACCTGAGACCATGTAACTTTTGAACAAAAAAAAGAACAAAAAACACATTCCTTCTCTTACAATGAAAACTTTAATTCAAGAGCAGTAAAACGCCCTCTTGCTTAGTTTTCAATACATTCAGGGGTTTTGCTGCTGAGCCAGAACTGCTCAAGCCATTGGTTTGTGGCAACTAATGTCAGCCAAAGTTAGAAAAAATTTCACTGACTTTATGACTTTACTCCACCTTTGCTACTTTTACACTGCATTTGAGCTTTTCAAATACTTATTTCAATAATTTTATCACTAAATAACACCAGAACATCCTTCAAAATGTGATGTTTGCTGTAAATTTTTGCATTTACTGTTAGCTACTTGTAGCCACAATTATACCATTTTTCAATGCTATAATGGCCTCTTAAATAACATATTCTGTGCCCTTGCACAGGGGATATAGGGCTAGAAATGCATTAATTGGTGCACTGCAGTGCAGCTGACATTTAATCATGAATTCGGTATTGCATGGTTGGACAGTACTGTCCAACCTTAGTCATCTAATCTAATGAATCTACTACCAGTGTTGTACTGTCCATATCTGCCAATATGCATCAGTCTGTTAGAGCCCAGGTGATTGAAATTTTGTCATATGCGTGTACACATTGTGAGAGTCAAAGCGGAACCGTCTACAGAAGTCCACATGTACAGTCCGCAAGTCTGCTATGTTGCAAGGGCAGTATAGTGCACATTTATGGAATGTGTCCTCCGACCAAACTAGAAACTAGTACATTTTAAGACAACCATGGTGTCTACAGTTGTCTTTGTGTTGTCCACAAGGAAGTGTAAACCCAATTTAAGTGACTGAATTGTACAAAAAAAAACACACAAGTTGATTTTCTCTTAAATTTATGACAGCGTAGCGAGGCCTGTTTGCTGGCCCCAGGGGTTGATAAAGAAGTTACTTCCGATGAAACTTTGTGAACTGCAGTACATTATTGTAACGTGCAGGTGTTTCACAGTCAACCAGGATGGAGATGTGAAGTATTAGACAGTTTTATCACCTGATAAAAGTCCAACCCTGACACTGTCATAGCATTATTAAACTGCCGTTCATTTACACAACATTTGGATAACTGGTTTACGGAACTTTGTTCCTCTCTATGGACAGCAACCTAATCACCTTTGATTAGCACTTCACAGTGACTGGAGGTACATGTTGATAACTTTATTGACTTAGCTTCTATTAGGGTTTGCTTTAAATTGCACTTTACAGGTACAATATTTACTAAGTTGAATTCTTGAGAATGCGTACCATTGAATGAGCAAGATTAGATGACAAAAATCATCCATAAAAACTCCCCCAAAAGACCCAACCTGCAACGTACTGGAGCCAAGAGCCGATGTATTTGTCAATAGTCCAAAACAGTCTAAAACACAGGTTGCTTTTGGACTGCCATTAATTCACTGACAAGATTGTCTACATAACTACCAATAAATGAGGTATCAAATTAAAAGACTCCAATTTTCAATAACAGTGCTAATTGGTACCATAAAGGCACCACACTTTGGGTATCAGAATATAGACTAGGTACCTTTGCAAATTAATAGGAGAGGAAAGAAAGTCATTCTAGAAGAAAGCAACAAGAATAAAGAAATATTGTTTTAGAAATATTTTATTTGAGTTTCCTTGTGATACTTTTTATGAGTAGTATTTGCAGTTCAGTGGTTTTGGAAGAAGCTTTTTCTTCCATTTGCAGCAATCAGGATTCATTGTACATTGCTGGATATATTCAGTCACTGATTTTCTCGAATTAGTTTGGAAACTAATTGCTGCACCATCACCAGGACTTGTCATCTAGTAGCAGGAATCCATGATGCGCCTCATGCTCATGACCCTCATGCCGCTCATGTTGCTCATGCCCATGCTCATCAGGCTCCTGTACTCTCCGGGCCTCATGTACATCATCCTTCCTCTGAAGTGGGGCTGCTCATACATCAGCCACTGGCCCTCCATCACGTTGCAGGACATGCAGTTGGACATGCCGTAGCGGTCCATAATGTTGTCGCAGTCCTCCATCAGCTCATGCATCTGGCCCTGGAAGTTCTCCCTCTCATAGATCCTCATCCTGAAGGAGCCTCTGTGCATGGGGATCATGCGGCAGGACCTGATGCAGTCGCTCATGCCCATCATGCTCATGTAGTCGGCGTACTCGCCCCTCCTCATGAAGTACTGGTTTCCCATGAAGTTGGTGCGGTCGTAGACCATGAAGCAGCCCCTCTCCACCCTGCAGGAGTGGCAGCGGCTCAGGTAGGAGGACATGTCGGCGCAGTCGCTCATGCACTCATAGGAGCGACCCTGGAAGTTCCTCTCCTCGTAGAAGATGATCTTGCTCATCATGTTCATGCCACTGGAGCTCATCTTTGCCAGGTGTTGTCACTGGAGGTGATGTTGCTGTTGCTGCTGCTGCTGCTCTTGGAGCTGAACTGCTTGCCTACCTGCTGGAGACCCTCCTTTTTATACCTGACAAGCAGGGGGCCCCTTTGTGAAAACTGCCTGACCCAGCAACATACCATGGAATCCCATAGAGCACTGAGGATTGTCTCCAACCTACAACCTCAGTAAATGTGTGTGTGTTCATTATTCTACCAGTAGTCACAGGTGTTCCACAGTCAACCAAGATTGAGATATGAAGTATTAGACACTTTTATCACCTTATGAAAGTCCAACCCTGTTTCCTTAGATCTGTGTTTCTAACTAAATTGCAATCATTTTTAAGAAAACTTAATTCAGATTATGTTGTCTGTTAATATACTGGCAAAACGTTGTTAAATAACATATTTGGCTATTTCCATACATTGATACTAAACATATTGTTCAGAACTAACAACATTTCTTTTTAAAAAATGTTGTTATATTAACATAAACATAATTAGGAAAAAAATTATCTCGTCCATTTACTCACCCAACAGTCTAGGGTTTACTCCTTAGAAACATTTTTAATTCTATAGCTGATAAAAATGAGATTATAGTCAACAGCTAACTGCTAAGTTTTCTACTGTCCAGGTTGTGTACATTTGTGTACATATATATATATATATATATATATATATAGCCCCAAACAGAAGGCTCTCATTTCTGGCAAGAAGAAGTTGATAAGAGAAAACCAAAATAAATGAGCTGAAAGACTGTAGCGTGAAAGTGGTCTATGGAGTGTTGAATATGAGCAGCACCTTTTGTAAAGCACACATTCATTTGATCCATATTCCAAATACAGCTTTAATTGAAGTCATGTCAGTTGAAATGGATTAATTTAGCCCACACAGAGTCCTGACCTGCTGCTCAGATCATCCTGACATAGTACTTCCCTGCTGGGGTGGATGTGTATTAAATCTACTCGTTCTACATTCCAGTGTGGGGCGAGACTGAGTACTGTATGTTCATTTATGAGATTTATTTTACAAAAACGTATCGGAGGAATGAAGGAAGCAGACATTCAAGCATGTGGTCCTGATAAAAATTCTGTTATTACAAGTGATTATTTTCTGTGTGGCCTCTTTACAACCAAACTCAGTACTAATGTCAGTTTGACAAAGCATCTAAATGTGCTCATTCAGTGTGAGATAAGCTTTTTTTTTTTAAAGAGTATTTTACAGTTATGCACAAAATTGCATAATAAAGTTGCAGAAGGTCAAAGGTTTACAATGGATTTCATCCTAATTTCTTTCCTGTGAGAAATCCTGCACAGATATACACACTGAACAAAAATGACGAGTAAAAATGGCATTATAAGTAGTAAAATTCTTATAATAGGGACAATGCTGTTGAACTGCCAAATAATTCTGAAATATACATTGAAGGGAGGTTATGGCCAAATATTTATGCTGGAATAAAATGAGTTTTTTTGGCACCCATGCAGGTTGTGTGGTGTCTTTCAAGCAAGATATTTTGAAATTTGTGTACATTTTTCAGAAATTTAGCATTTCACTCAAATTGTTAAGCTGATATTTCAGTTTGGAACATTTTGTGCTGAATGTGAAACAAATCCAAAATAAAGGTAGGTTCACTCGTAGTCTACTGTTTGCATTCTCAAGCAACTGTTTTTAGGCCATGAGCCAAAAAGGTTGAGCTGCATGTTGATCCAGGATCTGCTCACTGATTAACTGAGCTCTGATAAGAAGCTCACATGCTGCTTTCTCAGGATACAGCGTCACAGTGCAGCAGTGGTCACAGGCCCGATGTTAAGTTGACATACAGAATAATTGCTACTCATTACGCTGCACACAGCAGGAGATCTGCCGGGTCAGCCTCAGTACTCTAAGTGCTGTCCTTTATGCTACAAATCAGCAAAGTGTGCTCCATCTCCAACGGTTAACTTGACTGATCAGAAGGAAACATCCTTTAAACTCTCCAAAGCAGAAATGAGTTTTTGTGTTCATGCTTGTTTGCATGTGTCTGTGGCTATTAATAGTTTAAAAGGAAGGAGAGCTGAGATCTGAGCAGTTCTGTTATTGAGAGACGTTTCCGAGTGCTCTGACTGCTCATCAAGCTGTGCAAAAAAGGAACTCAGATGCAGTGAAAGCACTTCTTCCGAATGGCCCTTTGTAGACTTTCAGAATTGTTTCAACTACAAATGAAAGTCTACACTCAGTCGCAAATGTAAAGGTGTTTTTATTGTATATTTAAGGTATCTGGTGGAATGTACATATATTCGTGTACCTTTCTAAAGTACAAATTTGAGGTACTTGCATTTTATTTAGGTTTATTTCTCTTCTTTTATTTTTGCTCCTCTGCAGTTCAGAAGCAAATGTACCTTTTAGCCCGCCATACTGTATTTGTCAACTAGTTTGCACGAGTTCAGCTGATACAGAGAGATTATAACGTCATTTTTTTCATGTAAGAAAGCCTGGGACATTTCATGGGTTCGGGCTCTCACTTTAATGATATGCTGCTTATCCTTTTAATTATGTTCAGAATTTTAATTAATGTTCAAAAATGTGGACTGTAGGCTGGATAAAATGAGCTTTGTGAAGGCGTCACTTTGAGCTCTGTGTAATTGTGTTGGCATTTCTCACTATTTTCAACATTTTTCCACACCAAACAATCAATTGTTACATCAGAAGAATAATCAGCAGATAAGTAAGTAATGCAAATTATTATTAGAGGAAGTGCTGTGCAAATTAGTTTGCAAGCACTAATAATAAAATGCTTCTTACACATGAATGCATCAGCTGTACTAATAATCCAACAGTGCAGCATCTGTTATGTGTTTAGCACATTTATTGAAATTTTTATACTTAGTGCTTTTACTTTCAATGCAGCACCTTTACTTGGGAAACTCTAGTGTAGTATTTGTACTTTAAAATAATGAATCTGAGCACAGCTTCTCTGTAATTAAACCTCTGATTTTATTATAAAGCAGTTGAGACTATTCTCAGGCAAGTCCTGCCACTAAAATGGTTATTAGATAGTTCTTTGACATTTTGATGTAAGTTTTTTTTTTATAGATGAGTCTTCAGCCACGTTTTTGTACATATTTTCTATTCGTGCATTTAAAAAAAAAACACCTGATAGAAGTGCAGAAATTCACAAAAAAATCTTTAAATACTGCTTTTTATACTTGGTTCAGGCCAATAAATTGGTACAAACTCAAACATGACAGCAGATGACGGATATAACGTTTGAGGTTTCACTGGAACTCTTTCAATTATGTCAGCCTGTTGTATTCTCCTCTACAAATCCTAATATTCACATGATCTTTTACTGCTTTTCTCCAAAAATCAGTCCCTGTTTCATTTGGATGGAAACCCAACTCTTCCTGTACTGTTGCACTGTCAAACTACCTAAAACTAGAAGATAATGAGGTCGGTGGATTTTTAGGTCTTTGGTTCAGCCACACTGTTTCCATTCTGACATACTGAGACTACATTATTAGGCTCTTTTATAGCTTCCACTAATGTATGACCCGTGTTTAAAGGGAAATATGAAGGTTTTCTGAAGAAAAAGTATGCATGCTTGCTGCTAAAAGAGTTTGTATGACATTATAAGCTGAAGTTGTTGATATTACTGGATGATGTGTACTTTACCTGAAGTTGAAGCACTGAGCCATGAACAGGGGGCACATAAAATAATTGTGCAGATGCTAAAATGACAGTTTAGTGGAGTTTTCATGGCAGATGAAGTCTCAGTTGAGGCTGAAAGGAACTGAAGTGATGAAAAACAGATGGAAAAGATCAGTCGAAGTGGACATTTGTGCCAGTTTATTTACAATTTCAGTGATGAAAGATTTCCCGATACCAGTTGAAATAGAAATGCTCAAGTCTGAAGTTAAGCTGAAGTACAAATACTCTAACAGGAGCTGAAGTAGCAATTTAAGGTTAAGCCCTAAAATGAGTCCCTCAGCCGTCCTGTTTCCATTTTAACTGCCCAGTCTGCATTATCAGGACCTTTATTTGCAGGTTCTACTGACTGCTGTGTTTTCAATAAATACAAATAAATAAAGGCAGAAGTTGGTTTGTGTGTACAAGTTAGAAAATTGGCAGCTTTAATTGTGGGGTTTTCGTCCAGATTTTCTGCCTAAAAAGCTGTAACTTAACTTGACATTTAGGAGCGACTGATGTCATAGTGGTCAGTTAGCATTTTAAATGATAGGATAACAAGACTGCGAAATAGCACATTTTTTGACCTACACGTACTCCCTTTAAAACATAAGGGATTTGTCCCAATGTGTTCCAGATTACTGCATTGATTAATTGAGCTTTAACTGATGGCTTTTGCTCAAGGCATGTACTCGGAGAGATAAATTACAATCCTGATATAACGCTGTGGAGTCTGTAGAAAAGGGAGTTCCAGCATGCGAGCAGACACCATTATTAACTTTGTGCGTCAGCTGAGGCTAAATTCCGACTGCAAAATGACTCCCCTGCACAAGAAGACGACTATTCGGTGCACTGTTGAAATTTTAATGCTCATTTTCAGTTTGAGCACTTCAGCCTGCACCTTTGAATAAGATGCTACACTCATGTTTCTACTCCAAGACTGCTTTATCTGCAAGAAACATGAATCCCTGATGTTGGTTTCTTCACATCACACATGTCAAACTAAGTTTTTCTCTCAGACCGTGATGTGAAGGTGCAGTGGAACAACTCTGCAGCAGAACAAATGGGTTGCAGCATGACATGTTCAGCGCTTTCTCTTTGCCTGGCGCTTGCAGAGGTCACAGTGCAGCAGTGGCAGCCATAGAAGCTCAACCAGCCGTTCATAATGGCATCGCTGGGTGACGACGGCGCTGATTATGTGGCGCTTCTCCCCGTCAGGCCGGGGAATGAGTGTTGACAGTCACATTGTGCCGTGAATGCAGATTGACCCTGCAGAGGTCAGGGGGAAGAGTTGCACTATGATGTCACAGGTCAGCACGTGTTGCAAGTGTGAGAGAACATCGAAAGCAACGTTTAGTTTGCTTTTTTAACTAAACAGAACAGCAATAACTGGCTTCACTGTGGAGCTGATTACATTTATATATCTATATATAAACTAGAAAAATAACAAGGGGTTTTCTGGTTGTGTCTCTTCCATTAAAATGCATATTTCTCTTTATGTACAGAGTAAATGGAAGAGATGCTGGCAGTACCTACTTCCCAGAATTCTGTGATCAGAATAGAGATTGTATAATTTAATGTTTTGCGGACATTCTCCCTAATTTCCCCTCTCAAATAAAACCCCTACAAATTCCCATCGAGCCCCACTAATCACATACAAGCTTTGCCAAATGGATGGATATCTGGCAGCAGTGGGGTTTGACTGGCGCTGCTTCAAGTTCCTTCTCTCGTTGCGCCTTCTTCTGTGGTGTTTTAATGGCAGCTGACTGGAGAATTTGCCTCACCAGCTGTTTATCTTGACAAACTCGTAATGGCAGTAGATGGAATGAGGCGTAATTTGAGTTTACTGATTTCTCTGTTAAAATGTCTTTTTTTTAAGGGTAGAAATCTAGCTCATTGAAAGGATACATTGCCTTGCTTAGATCAGGTCGTAATTTATTTTTTTTTGGTCGATTTTCTCAAACATTAGTTATAAGTTGCGCTACATTTTCAGGGAAACCAGGCTCATGCAACTTTTGCACGGCAGTCACTGCAGCTTAAAATTTGAAATGATTGCATAATGCTTAAAACTTTGTGTAGCGATTATACAAGTTAAAACAAGACAAAAATGCAGCAAAGTCATGTCCATTAAACAACATCTATCCTGAGTTTTCATGAACTAACAAGTTTTAGCTGCCACAAAGGTACTGGTCAAGAATTTGAGTATTTTGAATTAAGAGGTGTAATATTACATAGAAAGTCACAGTTTAAATTGTAAGAGTAAGAACAGAAATAATTTTATATCCTAAAAATTATGGAGAATTTAGACATATAGTAGCATTTTATAATTGAAAATTTCAAACCTTAATATTACATGAGATTGTGGGAATTTTTTGGCCTTTTAATGTTTAATGAAGGATATTTACATGCGTGAAGCAATGAAATTAACTGTAATAATTATGTATGTGTGTATGTATGTATGTACATATATACGTACGTAGGTACATTCGTTCGTGTGTTGGTACTTTTATATAAGTAAAGTATTTGTGTACTTGTGTATCTTTGACCCGCCACGTCGCACACTTGCTTCCTTACTCCTCTGTTTCATTTTCTTAAATATGATGAAAACTTGGTTCTTGCAGAACTTGAGGGTGTAGTTACTCCTAAAGTGTGTAATTTCCACCAAAGTGTCAATTACAGGATATTGCTACATTGAATTACCCAAAATTCAATGCAGCAGCAGAGCATTATTTCTTCTTTCAGTGGTGGCATGGACTACAGTCATGTAAAAGAAAGTGAACAGTCTGTCCCATAAGAACCATCAGTGGGCTCAACTCATGGATAAAGATAAGCCTCCGTCAGCTGGTGCAGCTCATTACACTGGAGCTATTGTTTGTATGTCTATGCATATGCACACAAGCATGCATACACATACATGTACAAAGGAATGCATGTTCACCACTGCCATCTTTCATGACATTGTCAAGGTTTTTGTTCTTGTAGTGAAGAAGCCTATTAGTTGGTGGTCTGTTGAAGTCAAAAGCCATCACAAGTGATGTGGGTATGTATGGTCTACGTAGGATGATTCTTAAACCTGTGCAAAAAGGTTTTTTTGGAATTTGCTGTACACATCCATGTTGCCAAACTGGAAGAATCCTTTCAAGGAGGTTCGATTTACGTTCATGAGCCAATATTTTCTGTCCACTCCTGTCAGATATGATGCTTGTTCCTCACCAAGGCATTATTTGAAGGCGTCATGTGGCATCAGGCATCAAGACCTTAGCAGAACATCCTTTAAGTCCTGTAATTTGTGAGTTGCAGCCAAATCCGACTTGTTCCAGCAACACACTGTGGCTGGTTTGTTCCTCCATGAAATACCATCAGTAGATACTCACCTCTGCTGACCCAGAGCATCCCACAAACCTCTCTGAATGCTCCATCGATTTTCCAGCCTCTTGCTTTTTTGAAAATGCCAGATGAGTACCAGTAATACATAAGACTTGGTTAAAAAATGCAGGTTTTCATCCCAGAACGCTTTGTCTCTTGCAGATAGTTACTGTAATAGCAACTAGTAGTTCCCTTGTAGTTAATTTTTATGTAGATTCTTTTTAATGCATTGTTGAACTGCTTTAGATTTATACTTTTGTCTATAATTTTGAGAGCCATGATTAATTAAAAAAGGGGGGGGGAGTTAACGTTAAACACTAATGTTGCTAATGTTGAAAGGTTACACACATCCACACTTCTGATTTTGATTACGGTTCTAGTATAACATTTAGTTCATATAGATGTTAATGTAACATCCACCTGAATGCCATACTTCCTGGCATTTCTTAGTTTTGTACTGAAATGATCAATCATCTATCATTGACTTTATTTTGGGGCTAGTTGGTATATATTTATTAGTATTAACAGACACTTTGTTAGCTTAAGAGAAGGATTTCATACTTGTGATGCATCAAAATCAGCATCTTGACGGTCAAATGCTGTGAGTTTACTTCTGAAATCTGAATACAATATCAGTTAATGGTAGTGAGTGGTATTCGTGCCATCAAGTGAAGATGTTTTTGAGTCTGTTATTTTTTAACTACTTAATCTGTAATGCCAAATACTGTAAACCACTATTCAGTAATCACCATTCAGACTACTGCAGCAGCTAGTCAACAGTGTAGTATTGCAAGGCAGAATGCCAGATCACTGGGTCAAATATCCCCCTGTATCTCTCTGTTATTAGCCTCCTTCAAAACTCCAAAAACTCCAAACTCCAAAACTGGTCTCCAGTGTCAAAGAACTGTGCTTAATACACCCAGTATAAACAGCAGAAAGGTGATACTGGATTGGAAGCAGCAATGATCCTACTAGTAATTACAAGTTAAAAATCAAGAGACTGAAACTACATCATGTGAGTAAACATGGGAAAGTAAGTTTAATAAACTGTTAAGTTGAATCAGTAAGTTAATATTATTAACAATCACAATGACATTTTCCGATTTTGGTCTCATATAGCTAAAGAGCTTAGTGGCATTTTCCAAGTCAGGCTTCAAAAGGATCCTGGACTCTTCCTACTCAGCCTGCCTTCTGAGGACATGTCACTTCCCTCTCTTAAATTTAAACTGTTGAATAAATTACTGCCGTTGGCAAGACAACGTGCTCTGTTAAAATGGATCCAAGGTACCCCTCCCACTGTTACCTTGTGGTACAAGGAGATATTCAATGTACTTCCTCACGAGAGGATCAGTGCTCTGATGAACGGTCATTCCTGAGAGTCTGGAAACTACTCATGGACTATCTCCCAGTTGAGACTTTCAGTTTGTTGGCAAAAGGATTCTCTTGCCTGACATGGAAATCTTTGGGTCCCAACATTGGCAATGGACACTCTCATTTTTAATACATGTATAGTCGGATCTCTAAATTAATATTCAGATACCACCACAACGACCAAATATTCGGATATTTGGGTCCAGCCCTAGTTGTAATGTTATTTTCTATCTACTGAGCCTGTGCCATTTGGAGGGAAGTGAAATACAGCATATCTTGTTAATGGAAGTAGATTGCACTGTTCATATATAAAAACGGTACTACAGGTATTTGTTTCAAGAACTTTATGTTGTGAAAAACAGATCTGGAAATTTGTGTTTCTTGCGCCTTAACTTGTCATTTTGTAAAGATGTTATTTATTTTTGCTTTTTTTATTATTTTATTATTTGGAAATACTTTTGCACATTATTTTACATTTTTGTCTGTCTGATCACGTAATTTCTAAAAAATAAATCGGACATTACAATCAAACAGTTACTCGGTACTTGAGTAGTCTTTTCACTAAATACTTTTTTACTCTTACTTGATTAATTTAAATTCTACTTGAGTGATATTATTTTGAAGTAACGTTACTCTTACTTGAGTACAATTTTTGGCTACTCTACCCACCTCTGAAACTGAGTCTAAAAAAAATTGCTCAGCAATGATGATGACTGATAATTTTGCTCATGATGTGTCTTTCAGCATATAAAAAACACCATATGGACATGTTGACAAGGTCAACATTCAAATTTTTCTTGATTTTGAAGGGGTCTGAGAAAGAGAAACAAGAAAAATTTTGTTGGTTCAGCTAAATTCCTGTACGATGTTTTGCAGTTTAGGTAGCATGGCTGAAATCTGCCAGGAGAATGAAGTCATGCAAATTTGATTAGCTCCACATTTGCTAAGGAAAGATTACAGTTTAAAGCTGGAATGATGAAGCTCTTCACAGTGAGTATAGTGTAGAAAATGCCGAGTATTTTGGTGGCAAGAACTAGCAACCCAGCAGTTCTATGCTGGCACAGGAGGGGTGGCAGTGGAAAAAAACAAACTGTTGCGCTCCTTTGCTGTTCCTCATCCTTTACTTGGTAACCGTAATTACATCCCCACTTCCTGATGTGAAGCAGATATGCACCAGCAGCTTTTAATAGGCTGTGCAAAGAGCAGGAGCAACAGCTATTCAGCTGAGGTGCTGAGTGTGCGGGAAATGTCCACCACAAGTCCTGGTGCACCTCACGTTGCAGAGATTCTTCTTACATGGTGCACTTTCTCCGTTACCAGGACAAATTTGCTCAAGTTGAACCAGGAAACACTACATCTGCTTAATTATATTATTTTACTTGTGCTTAAGTATCTTTTCATTTCCTTCCAGCTGTTCTGAAATATATTTTTCCTTCCGTATCATTTCCAAACCTGGAATCACTTTCCAGCCAAGATCTGATTGTTTGCTGACTTGCAAATTGTAAATGTGTGCCAACTGTGTATGTGGCAGAAAAACTAGCCAAACACAGTGGTTGGAAAGGAGGATGTCGTACTATGATTATGCCTACATTTGTCTATTTGTAGAGGAAAACTTCCTTGGTAATTACAGAGGTAATATTCAAGTTTCCTCCTACGTGTTGCCGTGCGATTTAAGACAGCACGTGATTGAAGTTTCTTGAGTCAAACTATGAATAGAAAACAGACTCAGTGATCTCATGATCTGGACTGTCAGTATGACCTCATTGGTAAAGCTCCATGTTACTGAATACCGAGGTTTTTTTTTATAAAGAAAAGTTCTGTGGCTATATTTATCACCATGTTTTGTTGTCTTGGAGTTAAAAAAAGAAAACAGTTTTTCCTGGAATCAGCCACACATAATGCACCTATAGTGTTTCCAGAGGGGGACATGCAGGGCCATGTGTGGCACAGTCAGACTGGCAGGGCTGACTCGTACAAAACCACAGATATGCAGACGTGGGCTTCATTTTCCCATGCTACACAGACCCTCTGGCAATGACAGACTACATAGAACCTAGAAGGAGACATCTAACTCTTTATATTGACAGGAGTATTTGTCAGTGTAGTTTTTTTTCTTGCCTACTGACAACATTCTCTGCAGACTCTGCAGTCCTTGTACTGTGCAAAAATGCTCTAGAAACTAATATGAAGCCTTGACAGTCTGTTAGACACAGAGAGTTGAGGATCAGCCAAAGTTTAGCAGTGTTTTCTGGGTTTGAGATATGGTAAACTTGTCTTTTATATTACATAGCAGCCAGTGGAGGCTGCTGTCGGAGATGGAAGAAGATCATTTACTTAAATCAAAATCGTATTACCATGATGTAACTATACTGTTACAAGTCAAGGTCCTGCTTTAGGCTAAGTTTTGTTAAGCGAGAACTGCAGTGAAGATTGGGCAGTTTCTCAACATCAGGGCTTTATCCTCTGATGAGCATGACTATTCGTAGTACTACTGGCAATCTGACCAATTATTTCTTGCAAATATTTTAAATATTCTGTACTAGTATGTAGTGATTCTTCCTATGTCTGTGTAGATTCTCAGACATGCAGGTAGTTCTTGGGGCTTCAGAAAAAAAAAACTGAACTTCTAGTTTAGTTTTTTGAGGGTGTCTCACACATCATCCAAGAGGTCAAGGCATCTGGGACTCAGTTGTGACTCAGTCAGAGTCAGTTAGAACTGAGGAAGCCTCACGGATGATCCAGTTGCTTTTTACAGAAGCCTCCAGGATGATTCTTCCTGAACTGACTGGGCTTACTCTTAAAGACAGGGTAAGGAACTTGAACATCCAGAGGGAGCTTAATCTGCTGCTCCTTCATGCCCCAAGTTGAGGTGGTTTCTGATCTGCTCAAGATCTATTCTAAGTCCTTAGAACAGCCCAGGAAAAAATGGCAAAAGTTGCAGTTGATTGGAAAGTCTGGACTGACTTGTGCTTAATTCTGCTGCCACCACAACCAGCAGAGGCAGCAGAAAATGACTGCTGTAGACTTTCATTTGTCTCGGATTGTCATGACTTTATGACTCATATAATCATCTCTAGAATCATGATGCGACACAGTGACCGTCATATCAGACATAATGTTTTATAGTCTGTTCATGGCATTAGTCGTGTCTGCCAACTGAAGCCCCTGCCACAGCTTTGATTTTGGTTTTGACAGGTTTTTTTTAAAGTCACTACACATGGAATCCACCCACTCCTTTACTGGCTGAGCTCTCTGATCTATCGCTTAGTTGTTAAATTATACCAAATAATAGTAAAACATCAAGAAGCTAATTTGATCTGATCTAATCTTAGTGATGGTATCTTGATGTTAAATATTAATGTGTAGAGTAATAGAGGCTGTAGTATTCAGTTTTAAAGATTGCTGTCACACAACACAGCAAATAACTCAAGAATCAACTTTGCTAGCCTGCTTGTACGCTAATTTGTCTAAAACTTTTACCAAAGCAGGCAAAACATATTAATCGAGTTAATCTACTGTACAGTACTGTGCAAACATTTTAGGCACTTTAATATATTTTCAGTTTACATGGTTCCTGAATCAAACAGGGTGAGAGTTACAAGGATAGACTCCCAACTTGGGACAAACTTGTGTTAAAAACCTGCCTTTGGCATTCAGTTGATGGGATATTTTGGCTCTTGATGGTTAGAAGAGACTTTGTTTACACACTTTTGTGCATTCTAGCTGTTAGTTGTCCTTAATTTAACCCTAATAATGCTCAGTGGGCCTGTTGTTGCAGTGCTGTTGGTAAAATAGAGAAACACGTCATATTTTAAGATTTTTGGCATCAGTTTGGTACCAAAGCAGCCCTCCTCATCGCGTCCCTGGTGATTTGCTCTGTGACTTTAATGTTGGGAAATTCATGATAAGCATCCATTGGTGTTATGCAGTGAATGGAATTTTAAAACTATCTTTATCTTCACTGTACTTTCAGTGCTTTAAGCATTTGCACAACACTATACTGAACTAGGCTAAGTACAGTTTACTGATATATTTAGCCAGTATCTTGTTTTCTTGTTTGCTTCACTGGAGAAGGAAAGGGAGTGCCACCAAAGAAATAACACCTTCTTTTAACCTGTGTGTGAGAAGTAAGACAGGATGCAAAGACTGATTACAATAAATGTGGATTTTCAAATTTTTCCTGAGTACTGGTGGACATTGAGTAAAAAATACTTTGACAATGGCACTGTATCTGCATCTTTTGTACCTTTTGTGTTTATTGTTAAAAATCAACTCCAATTGTGCCACTTCTTTTTTTTTTTCAGTCTAAGGGCACCAAGTAGTAACACACAGACATACATAGTTCAGTGATGTTGATTCTGAGAAAACACAGAAGTTTTGATATGTGTTTCTCCAATGAGCTCAAGGCTGGAGCAACAGCATTTCTAACATGGCATTGAACTGTATGCGGAGCGCAGATGTCTTCTCCACTCACTCAAGGGTAAAAAAAGACTCGAGCTGCTCCAGTTTAAGCTCTTCCTCACCCACCCCCATCTCCAGAATCTGGGAATTTGTGACTTTTTCCTCTGTTATTTCCATGCCAGGCATGCCCTCAATTCAACTTGTGAAAGGACGCATTCCGTTCCAGCTGAGCAGGGGGGTAGTGTTGCCCCAAAGACCCCCCTCCTTGAAAAGTAGAGAATTCTTTTAACTTGCAGTTTGTACTGTTCTTCGGGCATTCCATGTATCCCCACAGAAAACACTCACTTCCTGTATTGCAATGGATGGACAAGAAGAAGAAGAAGGAAAAAAGCAAACAAGACTCTCAAGACAAATGTCTAAAACCCTTTGCCGTCTCATTTGCAGCAGTGGAAGATACGCGCTCGTGAAAACGAGGAATGATGAATGGATCAACAAGCTTAATTGGACAGCTGTTAAAAAGCACTTTACCCATTTTTCTCCCATCATCCACTTACTTTTGAATTTCTAATAAAAAGCCTGCAAAAACACTCATTTCCTCTGAGGGATTGCTTTGGATCTCTCCCAAACTGAGCTATGCTAAATCTCTCTGTGAAAAACATTCAGAGGCAGCAGGCTGGTTTTGTCTGCAACATCTTCACAAACCTTTTTCTTACCAGTCAACAGTCTGGACACACCTTCTTATTTAGCTCTGTTCTTCTTGACTTTTGCACTTTGTCTGCAGTGTACAACAAAACTGAAGACATCCAAACTGTCAAATAACACATATGGAATGTAGTAAACAAACCAAAACATGATTCCGCAAAAAAAAGCCATTGTTTGCCTTGATGACAGCTTTGCACACTTTTGGTTTCAATTAGCAAGAGCTTTCTCAGCTGTTAACTGCTGGAACTTGTTGCCTTCATGCTTTTGAGAGCATTAGTGTTGAAGTAGTCTTAGTATACAGCAAACAACCCTATGCAACTATTATAGTAATCAATATTATACAAGAACAGCTCAACTTATTAAAGAGAAATGACAGTCCATCATTACCTTGAGGCCTAAAGGTCAGTCAATCTGGAAAAATTCAAGAACTTCGAGGGTTTCTTCAAGCGCAATTTGTGATTAAAAAAAGCTCCCGAGGATCATCTCAAGGATAGGAAGAAGCTGAAATGGAAACAAAAATAGTACACCATTTCTAATCCAGTGCTACTCTATGGCTGGCTTGCTAGTGCATCCTCCATGTATACCCAGCAGGAGGACATTTATCTGCTTTGGCCTTTTAGAGGTGCTTGCACAAACAAACATAAATGTCTGCTGTGGATGTTATTTTTGCGCAAAAATGCAACTTTGATATTTAGCCAGTTCAAGGTGGATGTAGGCATTATCCCCATGCACTCAGGTATTCCTTTAAACACAGCTTTTACTATATGTTTTGGTTTTTCGTCTCTGAAAACAAAGCCGGACTCACTGGATGTAGAATGCAGTTATAAGCTACAGCGCATTTGTCATTTCATTTTGACCTTCCTTCTGCTATCTGTGTGTTACTGTTTTCTTGACAATGTGAAACAACACCAATAACCTCCGAGCAGCAACCTACCACACTGGAAATTTCAGGTTTTGCTGAGGATTTGGTTTGTGCAGTTAGACGGCTCTGCTAGTGTTTTTGTGGTAGATTTTCCATTTTATTGACAGTGCTGATCGCCCTGCATGCAAATATTCCACCCCAATAATTCCATCCATCACTATTTTTGAGGGAACACTGAAACCGCATCCTTCACTTATCTCCCCCCACCCCCTACTTCCCAATATGAGAATGATAGTGTGATACAGCCAGACTGTTGTGTTCTGCAGAATGTGCTGGCCAAGCGAGACTACTGAAAACTATATCGCTGGAAAACTCTTTCCAGGGTGGGTCTGTACAGGTACTCCATTCACAGTGTTGTGGTCAGGAAAAATGGAATTTGGTGTCATGATATTAGAGTTTGCGCTGTTATCTCCTTTGTTTACATGAGGCGATTTTGTGTAACAGTGGATGTGGCCATAACAGTGCTAATCATGCTAACACATAAATCTACAGTTACTCTTCCACTGTAGTGAATAGCAGATGCATCAGAATCAGTCCACAGATATAATTCACCTCATTCCTTGATGCAAAATTGCTGGCAGCCTACTGGAACCAGTAATAGCTTTTCTTTCCAGGTTTCTGATTGACCAACATAGCTTGAGGGTGAAATTGTATTGGCACCTGTTATTTTGGCATGCTTTTGACAGGACTTCAATTGTGTTTTTGTGTGGAAAATCCCTGTTTTAAACAACACTTGTGCATATGTGCACTACGCCTCAGTCTCAAGTTTCAGTGGAACTGTTACAGATTACAGTTAATTGGCTCCAGCTCATCTGTTTTAATGAATGAAAGCAATAGTCAGTGGTGGGTATAAATGAGAACTGCTAATAAAAAATAACAAGGAGCGATAAGAGCTTCCATAAGTAATATGTTAGGCTCACAGCTTTATTTCATCCAGTGATCCAAAGTGGAAATGGCTATGGAAACCTTCCCCCTGAAGTACCAACAATTAGAGATTTATATTGTAATCAACTTTAAAAGAAGTCTGAATTTCATTTACTTTCACACACCAGGAGTTGAGGATTGGACTCTTCATCTATCGCCATATGATCTGTACAATGTGTTCACATAAGTTGTAGGAGATCAGTTGTCACGTCACATGTGCTGGGAGAGTTTGCCTTGGATGTCAGCCTTGACGAGTTCTGTACAATTTACAGTCTGACTGAGGCTTGTTAAAGCCTCCGCGGGGCCGCAGTACTGTGGGATAACATGAAGAACTCCTGCTTGATCCAATCACATTCTTCAGGTTTCTCGTGTTTTGAAAGCTCAATTGTGTCCTATAAATACACCGGAGAAAACTAAATGACTGCTGCAGTTATCGAATGTGCTTTGTGGTTGTGGATATTAGAAGTGGAAATGATGTGAACATGAAGGAGGACGATGGGAGTGCATTGAGTGCAGCAGACGCATTCATGGCTTAAACATTTGCTCATAGGACTTAACTGTCTGTCTGCCAACAACCAAAACAAACCTGAGGACACAGTGGATGCAGAGGCAGAGCTGCATATCTTTTTGTGTTCTTTGTCCGGTTTGACATGGGCTGCTAATGGATTTAACACTTGCAGTCTGTCTGTGGAGATTTAAAGGCACCTGGAATTGTCATATAGTAGATTTTCAATGTGTTTCTTCTTTTTACAATCCACCAAAGAACCTCAGGCTGTCTCAGCTTCTTTCCTCTGGCTGGGTTTTATTCAGCTTTTTGGCCTCTAATGTGAGAGTCACTGTCTGGATGTGGGTGCGTTGCGATTGTTCTGCTCAGTGCTCAAATTTGCAGATGAATATTTGAAGAACTCATGATGCAAGACACAAAAATCGAGCTTGCAAAAGACACTGTGAGCCATACATGTTGACGAACGCTCTACCAGTTGGTTACCCCTTTTTTTTTAAAATAATCTAAATCTCTTCAATTTTTCTGCAAAAAAAATATATAAACTGTACGTATGCATATCTGGAAATGTTTTAGCCACTTTCCAGATTGCTGAATCACCGCCCATTAATTTGCCCATAAACAATAACTGAAGAAACTCACTGACCTGTCGTATGTCGGTCATCATGTGCTAATTTATGTTCAAAAATCGATGTAAATGAATTAATAAACTAAGAAAATGTAATATTAGATGGCATGCAAAGGCTCATAAACTGAAGGAATAAATAAACAAACTGCGTGGTTTGGCAAATCATGCATGCAGATTTTGACCTTTGCATTTAACTGTGAGGAGGCTGGAATCTGTCAGCAGCATACTGTGCATGTTGTTAATTTATTATTATTTTAGATGTTTAAAGTTTGCTGACAGACTGCATCCTCCTCATAGTTTACATGTGGTGCGGCAAAGGTCAGGAATGCACAGACATGAATGCCAATTTGCTCATACAGTTTATCAGTCCTAATCGCTAATTTCCTGATTTGTGGCAACGGCTTGGGTTTCTTCTTTTTCAGCGTCTGCTTGAGAGACATTTCTGAGACCACAGAGTGATGACAGACAGAGAGAGAGAGAGCGCTACATCAGACCTGAAGTAGCACAATTAATAATGATTGGACATAAAAGATACAGATATTTGGAAAAATGCCAAATATCTGCAATGATATTTGGGCAGACCAATCATTGGTCTATTCCTGCTCAGTACCATTCCTTCTGTGTGTAACCAAAAAATGATCCGCCAGATTTTGTGGCAGTCTATGCCATAATTGAGTTTCAATCGCAACATGGACGTGTAAATCTCACCAGAGTCATGAGATTCAGTGTCTGGGGATCTTAATGTTTGTCCAAACACCTTTATGTCTTAATCAGACATATCAACATTGACCAACTTTCTAATGAAACACCTCATATGTAGCTAATAACTCTGCAAGATCCTGAAGGTAATGGTGTCATTTTCTTCATGCACTTTTATTTCAGTTTCACACTTTCAGTGTAAGCAACCTGAACAGAAACACCGTCCGTCTCGCTTGTCTTGCAGCTAAGAGCATCAACTAAAAGCCTGCAATGAAATGAAACGAGCGGGGGCATTATATTAACTGTGTATCTTCCTCCCACTCATAAAATAAAATAATAAGAGAGCTGTCAGGACGCGGCTCCTTTTTCACTGAGATCCTAATTACAGCGATGATAGAGCTGCCCTGTGGATGGCAGGGACGCTGCTGTTTGATGGTGTCTAACTCCTCAGGATGATTTCCCAGAGGAACACTCTGATTAGGTGGGTTGTAGTAACAGCCCGCCCGTTAAACAGATGTCCACGGATATTAAGCTAATGAACTTGGCGGGTGAATGCTCGGGGCGTGACACTGCTGTCACTCCAAGGTGTCCGTCCAGTCTCGGCCGCTGCCTTTTGAAAGTGACGCTTGAAGCCAGATTGGAACGAGATTGTTGACCTCTGCTGGTTGACCTTTCACAATAAAGGAATTGCAATAAAGCCTAGATTGCAGCTCAGATACCAAAGGGCCTAATGGAGGCATTTAAGGAGGAATTTTAGATGAGTTGGGAGTCCCTGGTGACAGCACGGTGTTATTGTTTGTCGACTCCTACTTTGTGAAATGATCCTCCGTCTTTTTCATTTCTCCGTAATTGAAGTGGTTTATTTTATCTTGTTTTCACTGTCAGTCATTTCTGTGCTCCGAGGACACACAGACACCATTATAAATGATGAAATGGAAACAATATCTTTAAAACAAACTTTGCTTCCAGCCTGTTGGATTGTGTGGATTTATATGAACTCTCATGATTTCACACGTTATTTTTGAGCCTCCTCAGCTCAGTGGCTGCTTTATAATGCCTCATGGTGGTGATCCAGCTGAAGCAGCACCTGAGATCATTGCAGGTATTAGATCAGGACGCTGCCTTACATCTCCCTCCTCAGGAATAGGTTTTCGACAGATTATCCGCTGAGCTCCAATTTCAGCCACTTAACCTTTCAACTCAAATTAAACTTGCCCTGTTCCGAGGTTAAGCCACTTATACCTCTGCTGGCAGGAGACTTTCTCTTTCACTGTTGTTATATAAGAGTAGTTCATGTTGATGGCAACTTATTCTTGACTTTTTCCTCTTGTTTCTTTTTTACAAATAGCTTAATGAACAAATTTACCTAATTTGAAGTTGCTCAGTTGCATAAAAAGTCAAAGGAAAGACTCAAGTGGACTCAAACCAACACACATTTTCTCAAGACTGCACACCTTGAGACAATTTTTTTCCCTCTTTGGTGAAATTTTCATGCTAATCTATTAGCCCTATGACTTCATAAAGGTCAGCAGAAAATTACCTACAATTCTTTATTTCCTGGTCGACTTTTAGGTCCGTCCTGACACCCACACTTGTAGTATTAGAGTGCAGTCATGTGCCCTGTGTGGTATCTTTTATTTCCTTCCTTAAAATGCTGCAAACATTTTAAGGTTTACTGGAGCTCACTGGGACAATCTTGATTAATAAGTGCATGTCAAAAAAGTATATACTGTATGTCGTGATCCATCTCAGATTTGTTAAAACACTGTATGACCAAGCTTATAGTGTTGCAGTTACAATTTAACCTGAATGAAAACTGAGGAGCTGAGAGGATGAATACAGTTAATGAAGCGGCTAAAAAGCATGTATCAGATCTAATATTCAGCATTTTCCAATCATCTGTGTTTGAAATGATTCCTGGTTCAGTACATTTATTTGAAAATGTGCTACTTTGGCTCTGATGAATAAACATATGTCCTTTCCGTCGGATTGGCTAAATACCACATGACTAAAGCACAATTATTGCAATGTCTGTTCTGTAAATCAGAAAAAAAACACAGGTATTTCCACGAGTTTTGCATTGGAGTTTGTGTTATTCAGAATTCTGATAACAAAATTAGAATTTTTACTAAAAATGTGCATCTGTTGTGAATATCAGTTGTTGGTCTCCTTGATTACTAATCAATAGTATCAGTATAAACCCCTAAAAAGTGCATATCAGTCGACCCCTAACATGGTATACTGTGCAAAATTTGACATTGGTGATGATCATGTAATGATATTTTGAGTGGTTTCTGTCTGAAAGTATGGAATGTATTTCTGAAAGTCTTTGATTCATGCTTAGAGCATTATTCTAATTGGTATCACTGAGAAGACCATCTGACATAACGTTGTAGTTTTGGTAAATAAATAGTCACATTCATGCTGAATCTGTCGTGTCTTAAACCTAAACGTCTGCTGATGATTGCCGTAATGGGGCTGACAATGTACGACAGGACTGGTGTGGTGTAGACCATCATGGTGAATTATGGGAGCTCTGAGTACTACTATGAAGTGGTACTGGAAGACGTACACATCAAATGCAGGATAATTGTACTATGTGTTGTGTATTTTATCTGCAGGGGACACACTAGTTTACTAAGTGGGTGGTTCTGGGTGGTGAGTGTGGCTGCTGGCGCATTTCCTTTGGGACCAGTTAGAGTTTGTGGCGAAGACTGAATAAAGCAAAGTGCATTCATGCTGAACAAAGTTAAACATTCATTTTACATGGTGCTGCCCACAGTGTGCGGTTGTTGCTGTCATTGTTTACATATAGTTATAAACTGTGCAATGTCTACATGGATGTTATTTTTTTCAGTTTTTTGCTCATTGACCCACAACAAACTCAGTGCCATTCAGCTCTTTGTTACATGGTCTCAAATGGCAGTAACATTTGCTTCGACTTTGTCATTCTCATTTATCATATCCTGATTGTAGAGTCAGTTCTGATCTGGACTAGTGCCACCAAGCGAATGTGCATTTTCACCACTTTGTAGTGGAACTGTTTAACTTCATAACAATGGGCCATATTATGCTTTTTTGGGTTTTCCCCATTCGTTTAGTGTGTTATATGAGGTTTTTTGTGAACGTAAAAGGTCTGCAAACTTAAAAAGCCCCAATTCCATGCCAAAAGGATTATGTAATTAGTGCCACTTCTGATAAGGCTATGTCCCTTTGTCTAAACTCAGAGATCTGGGGTTGCACTGCATTATCTTGCTTATACCAGACCAGCTGACCAATCATAGTGGACTTGGCTTTTCAGGAGGCAGGCCTTAAAAAGACACTAGTATGAGGAAAAACAATGCATTTTTTGAAAATTAAAGCCTGGTAACATAATCTTGTAGACCCCAAAAATAAAATGACGAACCATGCAATGCAAATAGTATGGACTTCTACATGAGTTTGTGTTTGAGGACCTATTGTTTTGAACTTTTCAGACTCCTAACCTGTTTTTTTGAGGACACACACAAATCAGGTCAAATTTAGGTTTGCAAGCCAGAAGATTCAGTTCTGTGTTGGTTAAAAAAAGAGAGACAAAAGGAGAAATACCCTTGCAATCTTTGTTAAGTACTAAGCTAGACTGAAAAAGTTTTTATCCTAGCTTAGTATAAATTTCAGAAGCAGTGAGAAACGGCTAGCCTAGCTTTGCCCAAACTGAAAAAAATATCAAATAAAAAAATACACCGACCAACACTCTAACACTACTAAAACTCACAAGTTAGCCTGTTAATTTAATCTGTACATAAAGAGTACCTTCAAAATGACAGTTAGTGGTTTTAGAGAGTGTTGCCCACTGTTTCAGTCATAAAGTGTTTAGCCTAGCTTAGCATAAAGACTGACAACCAGCCTAGCTCTGTCCAAACTGATAATCTTTACATACAAACACTGCTGAATATGATAAATGAACACGTTGGGTTTGTTCAATCCGTACTCTAAGAGAATTTTAAGCATGACAAGTCATGGTTTTAGAGAGTGTTTCTTACTGTTGTGTTTAGCCTAGCTTAGCATAAACACTGGAGCAAAGGACAATAGCTAGCCTGGTTCTGTCCAAACTGAAAAACTACATGAATGCAACTGGAAATCAAGTCAATTTGTGGTTTATGGAGGGTAGAAGTTAGCTAGTTTTATCTCTCATAGAACAACTCATCGTGTCATTCAGCATTTCAATGATTTGTGAGGCAAACTGTGTGACACTGTCTTTTCAAAGTCATTAAAACACCTTGATGTGAAATTCAAACAAGGTCACAAAGTAGTCAGTCAAAAAGTAAAGTGCTTTAATTCTGGATAAAACAATTCTCAGGCAAATATCTCATCTGACTCTGGTGAACTTTGTGACCTTTTCTTTACATTTTTACAGTCAGAATGGGAGACACAGAGAAACACTGTACATCACATACAACATGAGCAAAGAAAACGCTGTATAAAACTCAGAAAAATGCCAAATTCCTTCCATCCCTCAGGTCATTTTGGGGTTTTGGTCCAGTGAAACTCCTTCTGGCTGTCTTGCATTTCACTATCCTTTTGGCCAGATTTCCCCATGTAGGCTCCAGTCACAAGCAAGGTTTTGGTTTGGAAGGTAGAAAGCATGTCACTCATCACATTATAATTTACAGACAAACGGGGTGCACACATTCTCTTTATTTTAAGTGAATTCAACAACTTGGACAGCTTACAGAATAAATGCAGTGAAGGGATGGGGAGGCGAGTCAGTTCCAGAAGCTTACAGGCAAATGAAAGATTTACAACTTCTACAGTTATTATGTAGCTGTTATCACCCATCTGACTGGACTGAAGAGATGAAATTTCAACAGTAGACAACGGTTGCATTTTGTTAACCCAAATACAATAAACTTCTATTTGTACAGTGCCAGTTCACAACATATATTCTCCCAAGGCACTTCACATATTAAGATGAAGGCATTTAACTATTATCTTGTAGTGAGGAAGCCAACAAGTGAAGTAACTCCTGAGTCAATGCTTCACTTCTTCTTTTTGTGAAAAAAGCTCTTGTAATTTGTTGTGCAACAAGTAAGATAAGAAAATCCGCCATATGTTAAGCTCATATCAGTCCATGGGAGCTGAAAATGCATGAAAAAAGTTTGCATTAGGCTGAAATTGTGTGAAATAAATGCTATAACTGCAACAATTAATATTTCTCATGAATAAACAAGCATTCAAATTTGAGTAAATAAAGTAAGATTTGATTTGAACTAACCTTATTTCCAGCTGTCTACTACTGTTATGATTACTACTTTCAATAGTTTGAGCAAAAGCGAGGTAGAGCAACGATTTTTCTAAATAAAACAATCATTTCAGCTAATTTAGTTGGATGGTTCTTCAGAAATTTTGATTTCAGCAAAAGAAAGTAACTTGTCATGACTGTCAAGACGTACTAAAGTGGTTATCTCATTGTTTACTGCAACTGAACTCATTTGAAGTTGCTTAATTGCATAGAAAGTCAGAGGACAGACTTAAGTGAACACAAACACACACACAAATTGAGTCACAAATGCATGATGGTGAGTCCAGAAACTGATAACCCAGCAATCACGACATCACAACTCACCCTTTTGTTTTGCTAAAACCCTGCATCATACATGTGCTCTAGAAGTAGCAATTACAAGAATAAATGCTGAGATAAAGCAGCTTGGCATTGAAGGAAAACCATATGACTTTCATTCATTGACCATTTTATGGCCACCCCTGCCGAAGAGACTTTAGTGCCACCAAAAGAGCTCCAGCTCACCACAACATCAACTCTGCAAGACCTCTGAAGTTGCTCTGTGCTGTTTGGCACAAAGACGTTAACAACAGATCCTTTAAATGCTTTAAGTTGCTAAGTGTAGCCTCTGCAGATCAACATTATTCCAGCATATGCTCACCACTGCTGCCTGGAAGCACTTCACTCTTCTCAAAGCCACTCAGTTCTACTTCAGTGCATCCCAGATAAGAACTGACCCCTCAACATCCATCTAAGACATCATGCATGTGCCACTATTAATGTAATATTCAGTGTTATTTATTTCATCTGCGAGAAAGAATGATCTCATCTGTGCACATAGAAGCATGTTTTTGCGCAAAGTTTGTTATAGAGTTACACATTTTAAGATGACTTTGGGATTTACCACAGCAAATTTCAGTGCAGGTCTGGGATGGATGTCTGTGTCTAAACTGTGACAGCTCCGTCTGTATGATCCAGTCTTTCTAGGAACAGCCACTATTCAATATATCGCTAGCTTTTCATAGCTCCCTGTAGTGCTGCAGTATAAGATTAACTCGCATCACCTGTTGATAACAGCCCTAAGTGCAAAATGCGAGCCGACTCCTGTAATAAGAACGGATGGAGTCTCGAGGCCATCTGAGGGTGAAGCTGTCTGGTCGCTGATGTAAGATGGTCGAAGAAGACACTGAAAAATAACAAGGTTTATTTGGGCTTGTTTTCCAGTCCCCTGCTGAGGCGCCTTCCAACATTTCATGTGTTTCTCAGCATTGTTGCCTGGCTACAGCCTTCTTCTGGCATATTTTTATCACGGTTGCTGTGTATTCTCTGTCCTTCCTTCGGTTGCTGTGTGTGTTTTATGCTCGGACATTATTTGTTGGAAGATGCTCAGTCAGTTTTTTGATACTATGTGGCAAATACAGCAGCACATTGTCTCATCTTATTTGTAATGCCACAGGTTTTTTTCTTCTTTTTTTTTTTTTTTTGCTTCAGAATGGGTTTTGTCTTTCACTGTTTGTTAGTGGGATCCCTCCAGAACAATTACACACCTGCAGCTCTGATAAGCGACGTGGCCATTAGAGCGGTCTCTGCTGTCATCAGTGATAATGGTGGCCATTTCCTGTGACTCTCACAGGCGGAGTTGTCCATGAACCAAGCCCATTACGGCGGTCATATGTGACTCCGATGACGCATTCTCCTTCTGATTAATCCAGACACGTATTAATTAGACATTTTTAGATAATTGATTCCTGAAAATTAATGGCCTGCCTTTAACATCCCAGTGTGAAGCCGCAAGATGGGGCCCCTTGAAATAAATCACAGGCCTTTAATTCAGTGCCGCTTTAAATGGATGGCAGCTTTGTGGGGCATGACGGCCTAAAGACAACAGCCTCCTGAGGCTCAGCGGTGTGCAGACAGCAGAGCACAAGGCTGCGCTCCAGCTGATTACCTGAACCACAGGCGGCCAACATGCTGCCTCACTCTTCTTCAAACCTCTCACTCTTGCCATTGTCTTCCTTCACTCTCTCTCGGAGTGCAGACCTGGTCGCACACTCCGGGAAGAAGGAGCCACTTAGCCGATAATGACGCTTTGCCTCACCAGCCTGTGACACAAATAAGGCAAGTGGGCACAGGGAGGGAGCGCGCCCATCTGCCACGGCTTCATCATGCCTAATATGCCATGCGTATCCCTGGGAGACCAGCAGGGGTTTGTGGGAAGTGAGGAAGCGATTACCAGCAGTAAAGAGGCTGCCGGCTAGCCTTCATCATACACTCCTGTCACAGCGGAGATGCAATTACAAATAAACAAAGGCGCCCCTTTACACCTGGCATTAATACTGTGTGTGCCCCGTATGCAGATTGAGTGAGTGATGTTTATTAATGGATGCACACAGACGTCTGATTTCTTATTCTCTTGCCCAAATGCATATTGATAATGTGTACGACTTCTTATAAAGCTGTCAGTGATATTTCCTGGCTTTTGTGCAGCAGACACTTTATCTCTGAAGTCAGGACTCACCTAAACTGTCCAGAATGCAGGTCTTATCTACAGTACACCGTTGTTAGTTTTTGAGTTGGCCCATCTGAAAATATGAGCCTGTTTGATGTTACATAGTAAACATGCACTCTGATGCCGATAATCAGTGGATGAGTGGATGATGTCTTCTTTGATTTTTCAAAAGCCTTGCCCAGTAGTGAGTCAAGTCAAGACAGTTTTGTTTATTTCAGTCAGTATCACAAATCACAAATTTGCTTCAGTGTGTACAGGATACAGTGCACTGGATTGATTCAGATTAACTAAAAGTTTCCAATAAACCCCTCTCTGGTCATTGATGAACCCCAGAAACTCATTTCCATGTATGAAGATAATACATTTTGAAGCTTTTTTCATGAAAAGGATCCCTTCCTGCCTTAAAATGGTTTAGATGTAACTCTGTGAAGTGCCCTCCTCTCCTTCCACCCTCCCTGCTGCTACTCACTGAAACTCGAGTACACCAGCTCACCTACAGCTCTGTTCAAACACTGTCACACTTCTCTATGCTACACAATACCAAGGTGTAATATTTTAGTTATTCAGCTATACATGTTTGAACTGGAAACTGATTCTGAAGAGGAATAAAGATACCGAAAGTTGGCAGGATTGGTCCCTTAGGTTTCCTGTAAATGAAACACCTGTGTCTAAATCTGTGTTTTTGAGATTGTTATTGGTGCCGTTCTAAGCAGGAAATGCTGTCTGTATACAATCCATCGAGCATTGCACACATCAGCTCTGCGCATCCCAATAGTATAGTTTTGTATTATGTGCATTTTGTCCAACATTTACAATGACTGCATCATCAGATATTATCATTACATATGGCTATATGGTTGCAGTATTTATCAGAAAGCTACTACTGCTACTTTTAACTGATATATTTGTATTAGCTACTTTTTTGGCCAATCAGGGCAGCAAAACACAGTACTGACATATTATCACCTTATAAATTTGATGTGTCTGATGTTTTTACTGTATTTTCTCAATCAGAAGACACAAGCTAATGTGAGCCTTCATTTGAAACCATGTCTGTGTCCTTCTCATGCATGAAAGTCCAATATACACTACATTTACACTCTGTTTTGTTTTCCGCCAACTCCTGAGGGAAATATTTGTCTACTGCAGGTGCTAGATGCTTTAGCTTTCTAAATAGCATCTTGCTACCTTGAGCATACTGCTGTTTATTGTTGGACAGGCAATATACAGTGGATTATTCCAAACTAGAGAAGTTCATGAGAGCACTGAAAGTTAACCGATGTGTAAACTTCTGCCACCTAAAATGATAACTATGAGCTGCAAAATGCTAAACTGCTCCATAGGGTTGAGCTGGTTGGAAATTTTCTTTAGGTTCTGGGTTTCAGCTGTTAAGCAGTATGACTCCATATGTGAAAAAATAAATCTAATGTCTTTGTAGGGCTCCAACATAATATGTGTGAAGGTATTAAGTGATAACACTTGTCACTTGTTACGGGTCTAGAAGCTACACGTTTAAAAATGGAAAAATCTCTTGGTGCATAGTTAAAAAGAAGTGAGTTTACCAGCAGTGCAGAATATTTTCCTCCCCCTTCTGGCATCAAGAGTACTTCAACACTGTCAATATGTGGTAATGACATAACCCTTACCAACAATCTCTGTTTTTTAGACCTAGAGCATCAGTCACATCATTACAGGTCCCTTCTTCAGCTCCGGTAAACCAATCACTGCTGGTTGTTGAGCTGATAATAATACTTCATAACTCAATAAATGTCCAGTTCAATCAGAGGTAGAGTGCGTCATCAGAGTCACAAAGGACCAACATAATGGGCTTGGTCATCATCAACTCCAGCTGTGAGAGTCTGTGGGAATGGTCTCCATTATCACTGATGACAGCACTAACAGCGACATCGATTATCAGTCAGCCTAACGTCAGCTTGGCACAAAAATAGAAAAAAACATGGAAACCTAGTATTCATATTAATCTAAAGCCGAGGGTTTTGCCTACAGAGATTGCTTCTACAGACATTTGCTTTACCTCATTATTTGCAGTTATGGCCACTTTTAATATAAAAATAAGGGAAAGCATAATAGAGCCCCCGTAAGGCCAGAAAACTGGGTAACTTCTTCAAAACAACAACCCCACTTTTGCACATTAAAGACCATCAATTTTATAATTAAGTTTTGTGTTCTGTTGTTCTTTAATTTTCACTCATTTTCTGGTTGGGTTTAGGCAGCAAAACTATATGGGTTGATTTTAGGAAAAAAAATCATGCTTTGGTAGACACTTCAGTATAATAGAAGCTTGGTTAATGGTTAGGCACCTTAAGGAAAAATGTCATGGTTTGCTTTAAAATACAACCCTTTCACTACATGTTTTAAGCATCTCCTCCATTTTCTGGGTTACCAGGGTGACAATTCCTGCCTCATCTAATATATGATTGATTGGCTTAAAAGGAGCAACAGTAAATCCATAAAAGAGACAAGGAAGATATGTTGATTTGAACTTTGTTGTGATACAATCAAAGCAAGCATAATTTGGCAGAAAACACTCTTACCCTGTAGTTACCCTGTCAACAACATATTAGGCAAAAATGGTAACAATGTAGTAGATTTCAGGTCTGGTGAAACAAATACATTGAGTTTGCTGCCTAAATGACAGAAACTGAAAACTGAAAATAAACAGCTACAGCAAACAAAACATTTTTCTAAAATTGATGATCTCTCCCCCATCACAATACATGAACCCTTTACTTTTAGGTCTAAGTTCAGTCGCTGGTTTCACTGGTGGGAGTCTTTCCCACCACATCATAGCTCATGAATGATGCTTCTGTCCTTCTTGGACAGAGTAATTTGAAATTTAGTAGTGACACATTTGAGCCTATTAAAGTACAAGTAATGCTATACTGTGCAAGAAGGTTAGAATTGACTGGACTATATTGTGCGCTGTGGAATACCAAGGTGTCAGAAACAATTTCACTGAATATTCCCAGTGTTGTTACAATGTAAACGGAGCATAGGCTGGAGTTACTGAGATGCAATCAGATCCTGACCACAGATCAACCATTGCTGACCACTTAGAGAAGTAGCAGCTGAAAGGGAGTCAAATTCCTGTGGGGTTTTGGTTACCCTTGGAGCTTGCAGTAGCTTAAAAACTACTTGACATTTCCTGGAAACAACTGAAAGTGTGAACAGATTTACTCTGATATCGTCTAACTGAAATAACCCCATTACAGCTCCCGTTTCTTTGTCATTAACCTCTCCAGAGAGCCTGCCGCCACTTTCAAAAACCTCTGTGTTTTTTTCCCTTTGGTGCTGCCACTTGCCTCCCTAAATCTTGTGTGGTGGATGGCAAATCCAGGCTGCTAATGTGTGTGTGTGTGTGTGTGTGTGTGTGTGTGTGTGTGTGTGTGTGTGTGTGTGTGTGTGTGTATATGTGCACCTGAGGCTCTAGAACCTGCAGGGTGAAGGTTTGTTTCGATCAGACTAATCCGAGACAGACTTAGGGAACCGTGCGCTTAAATAGGCATCTGGCTGCTGTGTCTGGAGTATTGTCCTTTACAGATCTCAGATTAAAATTAATGCTCCTCTCTTTGTTGGAAAGAGAGAGAGAGCTTAATGTGAAAATGGTACATATTGGTTTATTGTTAGCTGTCCAGCCTTGGGTGTTTGTCCTAAGATAGGGAGGTGGAGGATCTGGGGGAGTTGAAGTTGAATCAGAGGACAGACGGCTAAAACACTGTCTGATGTGGGTTAAGATATTCTTCTAACAAAGGTGGCTGTTGTTATCTGGAGCAGTGATGTGTTGCAAGATGTCTCCAGTCCTGTCAGTAATGATGTATACAAGCTAACCATTCCCCTATTAGCCACACTCGGATAGGCTTACAGACTACTCTTTGCTTCTAATCATCTTTGCATCCAGGTCAGGGTTCTTGCACCCTCACAAGTTGTACAAGATTAAGAGCATTCAAATCCGAAACAACGTAATATTCAGGTCTCTGCTCTTCTCTTTATTGTATATTTTCAACAGATAATAGAGAGTAATTGAAACATAAATAGATTAAGCTTTAGAAATAGGAAAGATATAAAGAGATGAATTGATTTGAGTCTCTCCATGCCTTTAGGCAGGAGGTAAAGTGTCCTAATGAATGAATCAAAGTAAGGGAAATGTGGATGAAACTGTTGGAAGAGGTTTCCCTTAAAGCAGATACAGTTTAGTAAACCTTCTCGTGCATGCAGGGCTAATTACCAATCTGAGACTCTAAGGTGCTTCAAACCCAACAGGTTCATACAGTGGCTTTCATTTTTGTCACAGTTTTTAGTGACGAAACCAACACTCTTTCACGACATTTTTAGCTCAAGACACTCAACATATGCACGGCTGTATGTAAATCCCTGTTGAAGTTTATTTAGCAGAGTTTTTCCTTATCTGATTCTGTCTAAAGACAGAAGGCCTCGTTTGTTGTGCCGACAGTAAACCCCCCTGAGGTTGGGTTGGGGTTTATCAACACGTTCTCATTCCCAGGATGTCATATGTCGCCATTTTGTCAAAGCCACTTGCGTCTAAGAGATAAGCACAAGGTCTCCTTTGGCGTCAGTGCCACCAGTGTTAGTATTTGATGCTAATGGACATATAGGAGTTAGAAGATCCATTTAAGGAGGTTGGTGTTTTGGAGAAAGCGCAAGTCACAAGGCATTCACCCAGAAAGCTGAGGGTTGTGTTCTGTTTACACCATTATTTTTTCACTTAAATTAATTTTGTTTAATGACTTAAGCTGATTTTTTTTCTCACTGGTTAAGTTTAGACACCAAAATTGCTTAGTCAGTGTTTGGAAAAGGTCGTAGTTTGGGTTAGAATACACTCTTTAACCACAAGTTCCAAGGCAAATTTATTTACTTGAAAAGGCACGACGAACATTTGGCTACAGACTCATGGTGTCTCTGTGACATTCACAGATTTTAAGGGTCTATCTGACTACCTTATGTACTGAAAAATGACACTAAAGGATAACCTGTTATGTTACACCAAGGGATCCTGACAATGTGATAGTAAGTGATGGTTTGAGAGTGAGACTAGGCTTGCTATATATAAATAGAACTGACTTGACTTGTATACTTAAAGTAGGTGAGCTGCAGTTCCTGAGAATCTCCTCAGCTTCGGTAAGGAAGCTGTTAAAACAGGTTAAAATCATTTACAGCTAAGTGGACATTGAAAGTCACTGTCAAATACACACAGAGTGATTAATGATGGAGCCAGAACTGGTTCGTAGAATAACGACACCCTCGCTGAGTCTGGGACCTGTGGATGGGAGGGACAGGATGGGTGACTGACTGACACTTTATATGCTTTGACATGTACATAGTATTACTTTTCAGCAGAATGCATTAATTGTGTTCACACTGGGGCGTGCCTTTTTCACTTTCTCTCTGTGAGCCACAGGGGAAATAAGAAACACAGCAAACAGGGCAGGAGAAATCCAACCCCCCTCACTGCCACAAGTGCAGGACTCCTCCTTGCAGGTACATCCAGACAGATTTGACTCATTGTGACAATAAATTGTGCAGAAAAATCTACTTTGTCTTGTATGTGTTGCTGAATTGCATAAACCTAGTAGAGAATGTGCTCAGGAGATGTGGAATATGTCCTTGTTTTGCTGAATTAGTAACAAGTCGTTGGGCTGTTTGTCTCCCACCAGGCTGACAATAAAACTTGTCAGCTTGTTCATGAGGCTGCTGTCAGTCGAGACAAGAACATGCAAGTCAAATGCAGTGACAGGTGTCGTACAGAGACGCTCTTTGTCTGCCGCATGTACAGTACATGTTACTGTATGTTGTTCTGGGAAAATAGAGGCCTTTATTATTAAATCAGGAGCAGCACTGTTGCTTGTTGTATGGGTGCATTTGTCCCTTTTGGAATGTGGAGGAAAATCTCCATCTCATCATCCACAGTTTCTCTTCCCACTGTACATACAATGCTACGCATGTCGCATATATACATCAGGCAGGATGATGATGATAAATATTTCCTCAACTTTTCTATTAAGATCTGATGTTTTCATCTATTTTTCATCTTTCTAAGCTTCAACGGGCATTACAGACACATGCTCCATGTACAGTACCCCATTATTAACTCACAGAATCTAGATAAGGCAACTTTTCCACCTACGCCAAGTCTTTTTTTGTAATCTTTTGAGATTTTTCCAAAATTTCTGAAGGCAGAAAGTAGAAAATCATGAGGAAAGTAGAAACAGGTGGCTATAAATGCACAGACTCATCATTGGAGTTTTTTATATGCATGTGATTATGTCAAGCTGTGGTTTCTGCTGCCAAAAATATGAAATCCGTTATCCCCTCTTCTCCAGCAAAAACTCAACAGTCATCTCACCTAAGCAGACCATCAAATCCAGTAAATGTTGTGACTTTCGCAGCCATGTGAAATCCATCAGTAAGGATGGAGTGAAATCAAAATATATCTGGGACAAAGAAATGTAAACTATTGCGACATTGAGATAAATATCGATCATGTTATTTAGTCTGGCAACAATATAGCATCGCAACATTTTTCTGGCTCCTAGCCTGCAGGTATATTACACATTTATCACGATATTCATATTAGCACAATAATAGGAGGACAGAGACTGATAGATGTTAAAATATTTACTATAGCTGCACCCATACTGTAAAACTGAACCACGTGTTTTATCACAGAATAAAACTTGTAAACACAGTCTCAGAGAGGCATTAAAAATCCCTTTTTTTTAAAGTTTGCGTAAATCACAAGAGAAAGCTGTTTTCTGGATTGTTGCAATAGTAACTGAGTCAAAATGTTTTTCTTTTTTATGATCGCATAAAGATGCCAGAGAACTCGCTTCATCCAGTATTTAATGCCCTAAGAGTTATTCCACCAACAATGTTTACATGTTTTAGTTCTTAGTCACTTCAGATACAATTTTTATGAGATGAAATGCGTTCCGGGGAGTTGACTTAATTGTATCCATAAGCAAAGCAGGGCTCTGAAATTATTTCTAATGTGGTCACTATAAACATTTGAGGTTACACCCACATGAGAAAGGCCCACAGCAGACAGTAAATTATCACTGGCCACATATTTCTGCTCAGCCTGAAATCCTCTTTCTCTCTCTTGTTACTCTCTTCCTCCACTTTAACAGCACTCTGGTTCTCTTGTCTGTCTTCAAAAGAGGCATTCAGGCATCATGCTGACTTGTAGGTCACCTGTGTTTTGGACGATCTCAGAGCTCAATAGTCAGTGCAGCTGACTAAGTACAGGATGTGTAAAAATACAGCCCAAGTTTCATTTACAAGCTTGCCTGCAAGTCAAAACACAAGGCATTATGGTTGGAACATATTGGTTCTGGCAGACACGTGGAATTAATGAGTTAAATGAATGCTTTCTGTGTATAAAGATGGACATTACTCATAAGTTTCTTTCACGGTGGGTTTGAAGATCAGTGTGGTGGCTTCAGCTTTTGCCATCTTCGCAGTACCTGACTCCGCCAGACTCCAAATTAGCACAGATAATAATAATAATAATAAATTTTATTTATAAAGCGCTTTTCCAAAAGCTCAAAGACGCTGTACATAAAATACAATAAGATAGAACAAAACAGATGTGGTGCTGAGGCCACAAACTGTTGTATGACGGCACCCATGTGTCACTCAAAGCTGCCACACTCTTAATCATGCAAAGCTTGAAGTGTCAGTACAATTTAAATGGGTGAATTTAAATAAAATTCAGTCTCCATACAGTTGTCACGAAAGAGGAAATTAGCTGTACAGACTAAAAATGATTTTGAACCACACTGTAAACTTCTGTAATGTTGAGCGTTTTAACATGGGAGTTTACAGGGTTTTACTCGCTTTTGGAGTCTCCCTCAATTGGCCATTTGAGGAACTGCAGTTCTTGGCACTCCGCTTTGGCTTCATTTTTTAGCCCAGAGGATGCTGCTTGGTGTAGACCATGAACAGCAGTGTAGTGGTCATATTGTATCAGTTCAGTATCTTTGTTCACTATGTGTTGCATACTGGTGCAAGAAAAAAAAATCCTATGTACAATTATTTCGAGCGCAAACAACTGAAAAACTGACATTTTTCTGAGCTGTACAAACCATGCAGAATGTTTGAATCTGATCAGTTCATACCAATGCATTTGGAAAATCTAGGAGTCTCAGTAAGTCTCTAATGGCTACCAGGATGCTAATGAGCATGCTCTGTGGACCCAGAACTGCAGAAGCATATAAAGTGCCAGGATACCTAACAGTGGAAACTTGGAAAAATGTATGGCCATATGTACAACTGGTTGAGCTGTCATTGTAAGTTAAATGAGGTGCCATCTTGTAATGCAGTTTGTGGATCTTCTTAATGTTGTCATGTGTAGCTAAAGTGCAGCAACGTGGGGCCAAAAAGTCATTTTTCACACACAGATATTCCTCAGTCCATCAATTTCAGACCATTTTGACAGTGATCACCTTTGACCAAGAGCCAGAGTCCAAACTAGTGGAAATACAAGCTAAATTGCACCAGGCATCAAAATTTTAGTACTAATGGCTGGCCTGATGTATGTATCCAGTTTGTATCACTCTGTGATGCTGTGCTGTGTTACTATCCATTTACTGTATATTTTTTTAAAAGCTTAACAATTTTCCATTTACTGTAGTTGTGGTCAGTGGTGAGCTTATTTGTTTCTCTATTTCATGAGAACAGAAAGCAGAAACAAAAGAAATCACAGGACATTTATGTGATGGATGGGGCAAATGTCAAAACAAGCGATTGTTGGCACCGATTTTTCTTTCTGTTCCATATGTTGCAGTTTAGCTATGTTGGACATCTGTTCATTTAGAGCCTATGGAGGCCTGATGACCGTTGGTTACCTCCAAGGTGACTGCTCGTCAACATGATTGACACACGGGGGTGGAAACTTGACCAAGTCAGGGGAGTAAGAACAACCTTGTAGCACCAGGCAAAAAGTAGATTCATGGATTGTAATTCTGCAACTTGGAAAGCTCCATTAAAAAAAAAAAAAAAAAAACTATACTGTTGTATGTTATGTTTTTGTTGTATCCTTTTTCTGGTCATGTGATGACCCCCCCCCCCCATTGTATATTGTATCGGTTGTGTTTCATTGTGCACAGATGCTTTAGTCATTCTTCTGAATAAATGCATAAGAAATCAACATCGACCATTGAGATTGTCAGATTTGACTTCACATTCCAAGAACTGTTTTCACAGCCAGGGTTCAGCCCTCCCCTCTTCCTGATGCTCGGTTAGCATTAGACCTGACCTCAATTCTTGGTGAGGCCAAATGGTGGTGATTCCACGTCACGTCTTTGGGCTGAGCCTGGCTGGGCCCCATGGCTATAGACCAGGCTACCTGGGGCTCACTTCCTTAAAGACATGGCTCTAGGAGGGGGGTAAACAGTATCACAGTCTGAGCAAGGTTGCTGTATCCTCCTAGAGATGAGGTGAGGAGTTCAGACAAATGGAAGAAATGAGAAGTCCAAAAGATTGCTCAAGTATCTGAAGAAATCACTATGCCTCATCTGAAGTACTTTCATCTACGTCTGAAATATCTTTCTAATAGAGCTGAGACAGCAGGCAGGGTTTTACTTTCTATTACAGTCTTTCTTTGCCTTTGTTACCTTTTTATATTTACAAAGTACGAAACTATGAATCCTCACAGAGGGAGGAATGTGAGCGTTGATCGTCCGGTGAGTGTGGCTGTTAGGAATCAGTTTTGCCTGTGTTTGGCTCACACAATTTGACTAGATATAAAGATGCACAAACCCTCTGTCACATCATCCATAGGTTTACTGAAGAGCAGTTTTGAAGCTCAGTGCGGTGCATTCAGACTTCATCAGCTTTAAGCCTTAATACAATTTAAATATAATAACTTATATAAACATTCAACTCCATGCGGTTGTTGTGAACAGAGAAAATAAGTTGAAAAGACCAAAACTGTCAGACATTTTAACATGGGGGGTCTATGGGGACTGACTCACTTTTGAAATCAGCTTCAAACGGCATTTTTTGGCACTTTTGCTTCATTTTCCAGTCCCAGAGGTTGTCATTTGATCTGACATTGCATGAAGTTCATTTCAATCAAATCTCAGGCTTGAAAGAGTAGTCCAACAATTTAGCATTGCATTTCTATAATATTGCCAGGCTTGCAATCAACAGTTTGTTTTTTATTGAATATAGCCAAAATTTTTAGTTTTTTTTATCCCACACGTTCGTCATGTCAAAATCTGGCACATACATTACCCACAATGCGACTTAATTGCTCATAGTTGGGTACAAGATTCTGGTCTTTAATAATAGCAGCTGCTAAAGTAACTTTGAGGCTTTGGAGATCTGCAGTTCATGACTATTTTAATCGACTTTCTCGTTTTCAAAACTGTAGTTTTGGGCCCAGACCAAGGTTTTTTATGTAATACTGCTCTTCACATTAGTGGAGATCACTTTTAAAGATCCCTCTTGGTTGTCTCCAAATACCTAAAGATTCTGAAAGACATCATACTATTAGAAGACTTCTTTGGACTTGGAGGGCGTGGCTGCTCAGCTTACTGCCACTGCTACCTGGAGACTGACAGTTGGAAGTAAATGTCTGGATTTTACACATTATAAGCAGTGACTCATTTTGCTTGCAATGAATGAACAATGACATTCTTGTCATTTTTAAAAACATGAAAGGAAATGCCTGAAGTAGTCGTGCATGTCATCATGCAGCATGGGAATTCTACAAAGAGGCCCTTCCACATTTCCTTCCTTCTTATCAGTTATGAGCCTTTTGTTCTTTGTGCATATACTCTGCCTCTGGGTCGGACATGTCATTACAGAAGTATTTGTATTGCCAAATAGAGGGTGCAAAGTTAATGAAATGCCTTTTTACCATCCAGTGTCGCTCTCTAGCCACAGCCAAATGACAATGACACTGTTATGTCCGTCGGTTTTAAGACGGGACACAAGCAGTGGTGTCTGCGAGAGAGTCAGAGGTTTTGCACTCAGTGAATGTACTTTTGTGATGGCACTTCACAAAAGAGCCACACATCATGTCAGACAAGGCTATGTACAATGAAAGAGCATTATGCTGTGATGTATAGACTTGTACCATCTGGATTCCTGGCAAGTCACAGAAAGATGCTTTGGAAGCAGAGACTCGGAGCTTTGTTTGATTTTCTGTGACTGCCATTAAAGATGAGGCCAGATTTATGTGGTCCGTACCCACTGGGGATGATGGCACACATGAAAACACAACGACTGCACACACAGACACAGATATCTAGGCAGTGCCAGATATAGCGATGAATCGTCGCTTTCAGTCTGCAGGTGTTGTATTGTGCAGCCAAAATAAAATCAGGTCAGCTTTGAACTTCCCCCGCAAAGCAAGAGACAAGTTTAAGGAAAGCACAGCCACGGGAGGCTAAACGTAAACAGCTGGAATGTTTGCAATGCAAGACAGCAGCCGTGCAAATTAGCGCGAGGTCTGCTGACATGACAGGAAGACATCAGGCCTAAATAGACTTCAGTTTACAGTAGATCCAGGCTGAGCTGCAGTATTGTTGCCCAGATGTGACAGTGCAGCCTGCAGGTATTCACAGCTCTGTCGGAGCAACGCCAGACAGGAAAACTGGAATAATAACAACCCCTGAGCGATATGCCACCGCCCTGGGACATCATATTCAGCGAGCGCTGTACACCTCAGGTCTGTGTGTGCGTCACACCGCCGCACTCTTCCCCGGTGAGCCGGCCAACAAAAGCACAGCAATGGGAAGCGTTATGTGTTAAATTGTTGCCCTGGGACGCACCATCAAGCTGGGTGTGCTCTGCTCACTTGTTGTAACCCCCTGCCTTCCAAAAAATAAATCTTGCAAGGACAGTTAAGTATTTTGTTGTTGAAGGAAACTCATGATAAAATCATGTAGGACTTCACTATGGGATGGAGGAAGTGTCCCCTGTGACATTTGCACTAATTTGTTTCAGATGAGGTCACAAATCACAGAATGCCAGTTTTCAAATGGTTGTAAGAGGTAATTTATGAATATTTAAGCAATATCTGTCTGACTTTGTTTTGCTCAAGTTGTACAGTTATATGTGCACTATGACTCTATGGTATATATGTTTTTCTCTTTCTTCTTTCTTTATGCTTTAAGGTTCCTGTTTTCCCACATAAATAACTTTAAAAAATTTATTATCAAATGCAAAAGTCCAGCTTTCACTCTTTACATATACCTTACCAGATTAAAACAGAAACACACAAAAAATGCAGATTGCTAATGACTCATAACGTAGTAGCAACACAGTCCTAACACAGAAATTAATGTCAAATTAAATATAATCAAACTGACATGGTTATAGAAGAAAAAAAAAACACTCGATCTAAAATCAAAAATGAAGGAACACAAAATTCAATATTTGAATTCTAATGTACATTTAAAATATAAATATTAGTTATGTTTTGTCATTAGTACTAACCAAACTAGCTTTCTCAATAAGCACTTTAAAAAAAAATCATTTCTGTTACTTGTGTTGATTGAAGTGAAAAATGTTCTGATGCAGGGTCGATACAAAACAAAAAACCACACCTGATGTAAATTTGACCTCAATCCTTTTACAACTAGCCTCCCTGTGCAGCAGTACACTGTTCCCAGTGCTCCTGCCAAACTGGGAACTTATTTTTCTTTGAAGCTGATTATATGAAAGATTATATGACAACACAGGACTGGAAACCAGCATAGTGTTTTCTTAATTTTTTTCTCTATTTCTGAGGTCTTTTTTGCTAGTAGTTGGCTAATTTAACAGCTAGCAGTTATTTATCATAATCAGCAATTAATTGACAGACATACAGCAAGCATCCACAACATTCAGGACAGTCAGGCAGGAAGTGTGGCCTCAATGTTATGTCTCTTCTTCTGGTCACAGGCGTGCACACTAGTTGCAAATGATATGCTCATTTTTAATATTACACTTTAACTATGGGAGGAAGAATCAGTCAACTTTATAGATGGAAGTCTGGTTATGCAAGCGTGTCGAGCATCATGTGCGATAAGCGCAGAATTTTCTGAACAGTATCGAAATGGCGACCCTCCAACTTGAATTTCATTTAGAAGGTAGAAGTGAGCCGCCAAATCTAGCAATGACGATTGTGATGTTACGGCCAAAGAACTATCACTATGTAATCACAGTAGGTGTGACAGTTCACACAGCGCAGTTTGATCATCCACACATCAGGTCCTTTGCATCGCATGTTCTCTCTCAGACTCCTCAGGACATTACAGTAAAACTCAGTGTGAAAATGGAGATTAATTCCCAAAACACCGAACATGCTCCAAGTGCTCTCCTGACCTGATGTGTCATGCTGGTTTTGGAAACTGCAGCTCTTCCACTGTGAAAGCTGCTGTTTCTTCTCTTAATGGTAGCTGCAGAACCACCTCTCATCACTGGTAATGATCCTCGACATGAGGCTCTGCTCATCCCCATTGCTGACTGAGACAGAATTTGATGTTTTCTTCTCTGGTTTCATTGCAGCTCCTTGAAGAAATCACATATGTGCACCTACTAGCGGTTACAGAAACATGTAACACAGGTTCTAGGTTTGATAGTACAATGTCATGTGCATGTGCAATACAAATAGTCACAGACCTGATTTGCACCACTTCAATACTTGTCTTAATCATAAACAAGATATTTAGGATAAATTCATGCACAAATGTTGAAAATTCCACAGGTTTGCCTTACTTTTTGCTTTCAAATGTATGCACACGTTGAAGGTATTTAGTGTTACTCAAGCCCACTTTAATCTCATCTGTGTCCAGGTTCCACCTTCCTCTCTGAAATGGCCACTTTGCCACTTCATCCTGGGGATCAAATACTTGATCTTATCTTAAACAGGCTTCAGAAAACTCAACACATTTATTCCCTGGCTTCATAAATTCTCTCAACTATTGCTTTCAGCACAGCACAGACAAATCGTATACCCCATTATCCTTGTGCGTGTCTGTGTGTTTGTGTTATCGTGCCTCCTGGGTGTCTGTGTGTACACATTGACAAATGTATGCGTGTCCTTTTAAACCCACTTACTCTCACTCTGAAGTAGAGGACAGCATCTCTGTGGCTCTTCTCGTCACGCAGTGTGAGACCCAGACTCATGAGGGCAAATCACTTCTGGGCCTCATCATCGCCATGACAACCTGATAGAGTGCCGCTATATAATCGGAGGCTCCTGTGATCTCATGTCTCTTTCTCCACTTTATGAAAGGAACTGCAACCGTCAGTCTCAGAGGAACTGTACAGCAGCTGTGGCAGTGACCTGTAGCATCTGTTTTATTCCCGGTGGCATCATTTTAATTACAATTTATGCTGTTTCACAAGGTCCTCATTTTGATTTTTTCACAAATATAGCTATTTGTCTCTTTATCTGCTAAAAAAGTTTCTCAAGGTGATGTGTCTACGCCAGTCAAACAATCTGCATTTATCAAAGTTTGCATCTCAAAGGGCTAACTGCAGTGTTAAAGTACAAAAGTTTATTTGCTTGTGAATGCATCTTTACTCTGACTTTATCTCTCCCACCTGCACACTGAGACTGGCGGTCAAAGTCGCAGCCTGCAGGTGGATGCCGGGTGGTAAAGAGGCTGAAGCAACACACCACACCAGTGGTATAATTAGCAGCTTATAGAGAACGACAAAAACCTGGGTTTTTATTTTTTTCACTTTGAGATTGGAAAAGTGATACATTGGATTTTTCAACTGTCAGAGAACTAGTTCAGTCCTTGAAATCAAATAAAAATATGAATGTTTGGAACCTATAGTATTGGGTAACAGCAAGAACCAGTGGATAATCAGATCCAGTCATGATGACATTGGTGTCATGAGTGTCTGTATGAGAACTGTGAAAACTTGCAAGCAAAATGGAACAGAAAGTGTGTTGTTTTGTTATCTGAAAAAAAGATGGAGCTGGTGCATGTTACATGTGAATGTAGTAATGTAGCTTAAGCTGACTGCGTGAAGTAGGATTCACTAGTAGGATTCACTCAATGTAATTGATATAGCATGGGAAAACTTTCAAACTGTTTGTGATCTGGTTGTAATCAGGATTGAGTCTTTAAGTACAACAGAACATTTGATGTAGTTTGTGATCCAGGAGAGAACGATCTTAAAATTGACTAGTCACAACTGTAGCTGCTGTGCCAGTAAAGTAAGTTAACAAATAAAAAATGAGAGTAAAGAAGCAATGTGACCTGTACAACCTCATCAGATTGCCTTCTTTTCCTCAGGATCCCTACCAGCAGCAGCTCATGAAAATATAGCAGGATTTATATCAAAGGCTGTGTGGTGCATATGTTGGCATTTCTACTCGCCATGACAGCATGGTTAATATTGTTTTCACTTTGTGCTTCTGTCTGTGTGTGTGTGTGTCACCATGGGAAAATGTGGTCCTGTCGACACCTACTGCAGCGGGAACCACTGAAAATGACAGATTGCAGGGGTTTGTATGTCTGTTTGTCTGTGAACAGATTTTGTCGATGCGACAGCATCGACTGTGCAAGTCGATGCTATCGCAAATTATATTTATATTTAAGTTGTGAAACTTTCCAGGTATATAGTTTAGATCAAAATGAAAGCTAAGTTCTAAGATAATTGTGTTAGATTTGAGTTTTAAGTCTGATTTGGTACATGTGGCCCTTTTTAAGGTGATGGTAAGGGCTCCTCATTTTTAAAGGCCTGATAGTAGCTCCAAACCAGCCACATATCTGCCATCATAAGATTCATCTCTTCCTGTTTGCCAGCTGATTTTTCCCAGAAAACATTTCTTGAGTTTACATTAAAGACACATGTGTTATTAGTTATTTTTGGTTCTTTAATTATATTAGTCATAAACTGATAATTTGGGAAACGGAATCAAATCATAAATACACATCTTCTGGGCTCACAAGGCCCTTAAATCAGCTGGTTATTGACTCATCTGTTTGCTTTTTACTGTACAACTTTAGGTCAGCCACTATCCTCAGGCTGACTACAAATTGACTTTTAAAGCATTTTTTTTTCATATTATTTCAAGTCAAAATAATCCATGTGGTTTCAGACTGACAGCTGGAGAAGAGTAAAAAGATGATCTGTTGCTGTTCACATTCCATTGGTATGATATTTATGGAGCCATCCCACTTCTCTTGCAGATAAACAAATTTCCCAGAAAAGACGAAGCTGGCTCTGGTCACATTTCTGGTTGGTGCATTTCTGGTCCGGGGTCAGAAAAGCTCTTCTTCCTGTTCTCAGATGTGACCCTGCGGCTCAGGAAGCTCTTTGCAGCTGTACCACCTTCCCAACTGTGACAGCAGCTCTGAATGGCAGGATGTCCTGTTTTAAGTTCCCCCGAGAGACTCTGTCAGAGGTCAGGCACCCTGGCAAGGTTCGCCGACCACGGGAAGGATGCCCAGCGCCACGAAAACAAGGTGAATGCATACATGCACATCATGTTGGCTTCATTTACATACACACGCAATGATGTTGTCATAAGGCAGTTGTGGTATTTGTGGATCCTGTTAGCATTCAGTATGTGGACTGAATACTAATTTTTTTTTGTTGTTTTGTGTTGTTTGCATGAATGTGGCCTCTGAATGGTTTTTGTAGTCCCTGTTTATTATTGCCGACCGTACCGATGTATGTAGCAATGCATGTTCTGACTGTAGATGAGAAACACCACAAAGCAGAAATGTAAAACTCAATCAAAGCAATAACCTCATGCAAAAACTGAACCATTTTCAGTGTATTTGTTTTCTTATTTTGCACCAGCCAGAACAGTTTTGCTTTTTTTTTTTAAAACTGTATATACAATTGCACCTTCTGTTCATTCAGTCCAAGCTTACCTCTGACATTGTCACAATACCGATACACCATCCTTGACGTTTGCAACAATCTGCAAAACACTGAACATTATTTCTACAGCACCCTCGTACGGCAGCTACACTGTGGTCAAGTTAACCCTGATTAGGCAACTAACAGTCAAATAAAGACTGTGGTTTTGCCCTGATAAATTTAACATCAATCGTGCCGGACGTCCTAAATGCCCAACCACCACCTCAACCTCCACAATTATTTTCCGCCTTTCTACGTAAAAGCTGCCGTTACTGAGAGCAGAGAAGAAGAAGAAGATTACAAAGAGAAGAAGAAAACACATGTAAAAGGAGGATAGGAAATAAAAAAATGTCCTTGTTACATGCATAAAAATAGACACCTGCATTCTACACACTTGCAAACATATTAACTGGTACAGAAGAGGTCAGTGCAGATCCAATAAACTAAATTAACAATGAAAAATTATACATTCAGTGGATTCTTACTTGAGCTTTTGGAAACATAAGACGTTTAGTGTCGGTTCCGGTATTTAGGGTGATATGGGAAGGACAAATGGGCAGGTACAAAGACCTGAGCTGCCTTCCCAAGGCCCAGATTGTAATGACCAGATGACTAAGTTGGTACATATACAACACAATAAAACTTTTGGGATTTTATCAGTCGGTAGTGGCATCTACCTGCAGTGCTTTGAGAAAGGGCAAACCATGAATTTGCAACAGATTGTTGAAGGATGCGCTGGAGCAAGTTTGATCTATAGCAGCTCCAGTTTGCAACTTATACGATTCACAGAGTCTCGTTTTTGCCCTATCGTGTGAAGAATAGTTTGCTTTCATTGCAATAATTAGATAACGTCGTGGATAAATCTGTATATATAAAACATTTTACACATATTTCTGTGTAAAATAGCCTCTGATTTGTATCATGGCCACCACAAATGCTAATATATTGCCTTTGTTTTTTTTTTATAATGCTCTAATTATTGGTCACACTCTGTATTTAAACAAGTAGCCTGCAGTTCAAAACTTGACCACAACAAAACATGTCTGTTAAATAACAGAGGAATCCAGTCACAACCCTGCACAGTCTTTCATAACACTTATGTGAAGCTTAGTTGAGTGTCAGACTGGAAATGCCATTTCGTAACCTGTCTGGAGTTGATAGATGGAGTCTGACCTGAGGTCTGCTGGGTGGAAGAGCTCTGCCGCCTTGTATCTTGAGTTGGTGCAGGAAGTGTGCAAAACTCATCTGCTGGACTTTCCTGTGCACAAATCATCCTCCTCATCCTGCCTCAGAGGAATTATTTTTACTCTACTTATCAGCTCTGGAGTAAGGGTCACACTGTTTTGGTCGGTCAATTTACATCCAATGAGTTCTTCTTTACATGCAAGTTCCCATGGCTCCAGATAAGCAAGAGCCCCCGTTTTCCCCTTCTAACATGTATGCCATCATTGTTAACCAGTCAGATGACATGACTTGGGCCGTTTGACACCGGGGGCTGTGAGGCAACGCTCAGGATGACACGATGACTGCATCCCATCAGAATGCCAATGCCTCGGCCCAGCTGAGTCCAGCTCACTTCCTGTGGATCAGGGCTTTCTCTCATGCACTGCTGAATGGGGATGGTGTGACAGCGCTGAATTGAGTTCCTGTTTTTGCTCTTCAATCGAAAGTGATCTGCTTGCCAAGGTTCTGCCCACTTTTCAACTTTCCACCCACTAAAAACAGACCTAGGAGCTCTTAGGAAAGGAGAAATGAAAGTGAGGAGCCACTTTAGAAAAATCCCTGAGCTAGGGGAGTTTCTTCACTGACCAGAGGAGGTCAGAGAAGTTTTTAAATGGAAAAGCCTTTATTTTGATGTCTATAGAACTTCTTTGGTTGGATTTTTTTTTTTTTTTTTTGAGGAAGTGAGACTTTTGCTCTTATTTTTAATGTGGAAGGAAATTTGTTTTTTTGCTATGATAGCCCTTAGTTACACTCTCTTTGCCAAAATGTCAAACTGCAGTAGGAAAAGTTAGTTTAAGTGACTGCCTCCATCCAGATCGAAGCTAAGTCACTGTTGTCCTTCTCTGCCAATTTGATATACTTTAAGCAAGATAATGAAGCAGAATATTCTTGGAAATTAGCTTTCAGATGACAAAATGTAAAACAGATGTTGTGTAATTTTGGCCATTACTCCAATTAGGTATGGTTACATTTTACCAACCAACTTAACAACTGAGACGTGACACTGTTGAAGAGTGTCCAACAGACTGATCGGACGATAGAACATATTGGAATGAAACCTGTAGACAAATCAAATCAGGTTTTTTGTAGTAAATGCAGATCAAAACATTGGATATTCAGCTGTTCTTTAGCTTGACAGAGCATTTTTACAGCTCGCAGCTTTACTGTTTCGTCAGTCTCAAAGCTATCATCAGACTCATCTCCATCAACAATAGACAGCTGTTTTCAGCTAGAAAATGCTTCTACAAACCCACTGTACACGACTTATATCGTACAAAGTCTTAATTAGCCAGAGAGCAGCATTGAAAAGCTAAAAAGTCATATACTTTTCACAGATTCTGGTGGAGACCAAACCAGAGTGAGAAGACTTGGAGACCCCAGATAGACTAAGACATGTTTCCAATAAATACTAAAACGTCTTGGTGTCTGCAAAATGTGTACATAGGTGATCATAGTTGTGTCATTTGTAGCTCATCCTGCTATTCCCAAGAGGCCAGAAAATCAATTCATGCCTCTTTAAAGCAAACAAAAAACAACCTAAAGATTCAAAACTAGTGCAGAGTGTGAGTCAACCAGGGGAGATATAAGATCTTTCCTTAAGTGCAATGTTAGAATGTGACAGCTAAACTTCCATTTCATTCAAACTTTTAAACACATCTTTTAGGGAAAATAACCTTAATATTACCATTAAGACCTTTTTCTGTGACAGTTGAGAATGGTCTGATGGATGTTTCCACAGATAGTTTTATTCAATAAATTCAGCATTCTTGTTCAATTTCCATTTAAAATAACTTAGTTTGCAACCTGCATGATTGTCTGCTGGCTTCTTTTTTCCCCCAGTTGACGTGTTTGTAATGTCAACTCAGAGATCTCAGTAATTATTTTAGTGAGTATGAGAAAAGAAAGGTTGTTGTAATAAACCACAACATCAGCACTGATAGACAAAAGCTGTCCTGACATCTTTGTGTTTCATATTCCTTCAAACTCTTTTTAATCAGCCAATTCAATGCAAAAAAGTTTTCTGTTATGGTAGCAGCCATTGGAATCCTCCAAATGCATTTTGCATAAATGGATTTACTCAATGTAAACTTTGCTTGAACTTAGCTGAAACACAATGCGAGCATCAGACGAACTCTTGCCACGGCCGCAAACCCACAGGAATGCATGTCAAGTTAAGAGCATTTCCCAAAGAAAAGAAGATATCTTTAATTAATTGCACATTACAGTGGCTCGGAGTCAAATTCCACCATCAGAGTTCTAATGTGTTCCATGACATTGGAGAATGTGTTGATTGGTTTCTCTCTGACTGAGATGAGGTGGTGGAAACGTCGCACTACTATCTGGGATTCCTCTATAGTGTTGTCATTCGGCTTTCTCACCTGGCTGTCCTTGTCACCCATGCCGCATCGGAACAACTGATGTAGGCTTTGGCAAACCACACCGAAGGGGAAAATAGACCTTCACACGTGTTAGAGGTATTCAAAGTAACAGAAAACTGGAAGCACATTTGCAAAAGCTGTTTTTGCCATAAAGCTACTGGAAGGAATTTTGTCTTTGTAGATGCCAAGAAAAGTCTGGAGCTGATGGAGTCTTATATGTATTTCGAGCACTTTAATGAACTTTTAAAGAACTTTTCTCTTTTTCACGGGTCAGCCTGCATTTGTGTAGCATTAAATATTACATTTACAGTCTTCAGGTGTACTCAATTGACCAGAATTTTGCTTAAGCAGTGTGAGGCTGGGGATTATGAAGGCAAAAGGTTTTCTGTGAGCCATGACAACTACGTGTGGAGCTGCTCCTTGATCTGGTGCTAATAAGTCTCCCTGTGTGAACTGAGGAGGAAGGTGTCATCTTAGTGATAATATACAGCGGGGACGAATGTTTTCATGATAGTAAAGATAACATTTCAAAAAGCACCACCTTCTTACTTGAAATGAAAGGATTGATAATCAACAATTTTATCTGCGGTCCTACAGATTTAAAATTGCTTGAGCCTGAGATTTAGCTTGGCAGATGCTTTGATGAGAGTATTGCAGAAAATGAAATTTTAACCTCATGATTGTCCCATGCAAAGTTGAGGAATCACTCTAATTACTTAGCGTGACGTTAATGGCTCAATTTGTGGGATTCAAAGGGATATTTTGGCAGGAAGTATTTATAATATTCATAATTATGTTGATGTGAATCTATAACATATTTATAACATTTACTATAACATTGCATTTTTGTTAGCTTTGAGTCAGTGCTTACTATTCATATATGGGACTGGTCTTCCATTTTGCACCACCATGTTATTACAGTAGCCCAGGATGGGCAAACCAAACACAGGCTCTGGAGAAGGTGTTTCAGGTGTTTTGCATTTTCAGCAGCCAGGTTCTCCTGCATGCTTAGAAGAGGATGGTGAGGTAAGGGGAATTCAGTTGGTTGCGTTCTACAATGTCATTGCAAGATGATGCTAAATCCTCTTCACTGTACCTTTAGTGGCCATAAGTGGTGTAATCAAAAGGTTTGCGGACTGCGGTTGTACAAATGAAAAACTTACCTATTTCAAAATGGGCCTACATCCATGTCAAAGTGGTCTCCTTGCTCAGCGAATATACTGCTCTCAGTGCTCCTGTAATGCTTGTAGAGAGCCCTGCAAGTCCAGCTATGTAAACATGTCAAACACCATCTGTGCTGAGCATTGAATATTTTAAACTGTGTCAAAACAGTGCCCTTTCTTAAAAAAAAAAACAAACAAAAAAAAAAACAGTGACCTTTCAACCTGAATTTTATATTTAGGACGAGGAGGATGTCACAAGGAGTTAAATCTTTGCTAATAGGATAAGTGGGTAGAGATTATTGTGTTGTTGTGGTGAAATAACCATGTCTTATCATCATATTGTGAGTGAGTACAGCACATTGGAGCAACCACTTCCCACTGGGCCACATTGCAGGTCACTGGCGTCAGTCTGAACTTAATGGACTAATTGGAAAACACCAAATGTGCTACACTCTTGACCTGATGCACCCAGAGCTCTTCCACCATGAAAATTGTTGTTTTCTCTCACTGGTAGCTTCAAATGCAGCTTTCTTTACCAATAATAATGCTCTACATGAAGACTGGATAAAGCCAGGCTGCTGACCATCACAGAATTTGATGTTTACTTTCCTGCTCTAGTTTGGGTTTTATGGAGATATCGCGAAAAGATATGTTGTCGCCCGTGCTGCCCCGTGCAGCATGAACAGCATTGGGAATTTTTGATCACCCTTCATACATCTCAGTTGCAATGAAGAAAAAAAACTGTGTCATTAGGATACATCCTCTGGGGACCCTCTATTTCATCAGTACTTGTTTCAGTCTGGACCAAAGTGATGGACTCACAGTGCCATCCTAGAAGAACCAATGCTACCCTGACCTCCAGAGATATTTTTCAATGCAGAGCTGTATTTAACATCATCCTTTTAGCAAAGGCAGCACCAGTGCTTCACTCATTTGAATTTATATCGTGATGTATAGACCAGCACCTTCCATGATTTGTGGTCTGGTTGAGTGTCAAAGTTAGTAGGCGATCAAGCCTTGTGCTACTTGTAACAGATCTGCTCCAACTCTGCAAATCACATAGCACCAAAATCAAAGGTTGAGTGAATTACAGGCCTCCAGAGAGGGTCTTGTGTGCGTTGGGAGACAGTCATCTTGCTTGCTCTGCCCTGCCCTGTCATTAGTAGCGACACTCTGAGACCTTGGTGACAGGCTAATGACCGGTGCCAAAGAGTGACTCATTCTCTGGCTGGCACTCTCCGTCCTGGGCAGGATTGTTGATGACCAGCCCTGATGGTTGAAGTGTTGCAGAGAGAATAGGTCTGATTGGAGCTTTCAAACTCTCCCAAAGCTGTTGCTTGCCCCTCGAGGCTCACCCTGTCTTTTTATCTAGTCATCTTCGATAATGACAGTACACAAGGGCTGTAACTAATAATTATTTTGATTGCACATTAATTGTGCATCCTAATCTCTAAAATGATAGAAAAAGCAGAAAAATGCTGTCAAAGGAGTGTTTTTTTGTCTGTTTTGTCTGATGAGCAGTTCAGAACAACAAGTTTCTTATTTTATAATTATATATAGAAACATAGATATTTCAAAATCTCTGTTTGGAATCGTTGCTTGACCTAAATGGTTTATTAGCATCAACACTGCTGTCAACTTATCAACTATAGTTGTAGCACAACAATATTCTTTCTCATTTTGTGATAAATATTCACAATTTGAAGCAGTGCTTACACACCAATCACCTTTAAAATAAGTTGTAACCCTCTGACACAAATGTTAGAGAATTTCTTTTGTATGAATATTTCAGTGTTTCAGTTGACAACAGAAGGAAAAGGAATTATACTGCACCAAAGTACACTCTTCAGTTTGCTTTTTCAACCCAGTCATCACACAAAGACATCAGTATTAGAGGACAGAATGTGCAAATCCCAGGATTATTTTCAATAACTCAGTTGTGCCTTTGCACAACAGCTGCGCATAACAGTACAGTAAAGTCAAGGTCAGGGAAAGATTGTGGTTACAGCTCAGTAAAAAATTGAGTCTTCATTGCAAGTCTCTGATGGGACACAAACACTTCTACATGAAAAATGTCCTACATGCTCATCCATCACCCCGACCTCCTCATCCTTGCTTTCCCGTACTATGAAAGATCATTACCCTAAATGTTGCTTATGGACATAACTTGTCAACATTCAGCTCGGTCCGAATTGGAATGTTTTAATAACTACTGTTCGGCATCATGTGGCATTCATGATCCTCAGAGGATGAATTCCACTCATTTTGGGGATTCTCTGATTTTTTTTCATGTGTTTTTTTTAGCATATTTAGTTAACAGTAGATAGCTTTATTGATCCCTTCCCTCATCCTTGACTATATTTAGCAAATGTTAGCATGCTAACATGCTAAGCTAAAATAGCAAACATTTAAAAATTACCTGCTGAACCTCAGTATGTTAACATTGTGTCTCTAGAATCTAACCTGTGCATAACTCTTTTCCTAAGACCAATGGATGCACTGGAGCAAGAATGGAAATTAAATTTAGTTCAGATACATCCACCAAGTAATCCCAAGTACATGTTGTTTACTGCAACTTAAAAACTCAAACTTGTCTTTCAAAACTGTGAAACATCAATAAAAGCAGATCTACTGATGTACGTAAGGCAAAAATGTTCAATGATGCCATCTTAAGGACAACTTGCATATTTGATGTGATTTCATCCCTCAAGATACAAATGTGGCATTAATTCATTTGTAATGTTTGTTGTGAAAAGAGCTCTCAGAATAGTTCCTTGTAGAGGTGTAATATAAACCACAGTGAGGAACAAGGTCAGAGTCCAGGATGATTTCATCTAAGAGTTTCGTGTTAATTTAGTTTTCTTTACACGGGTGAGTACATTAGTAGTTGAATCCTGTGCCAAGATACAAGAAAATCTGTCTTTCTGTCTTTTTCCAAGCAACTAAACACCAGATTTAGTTGTTGGAATTAAGCACTGCATAAATTAGTGAGAGTGCAATCCAATCCAAAGTGCATGCATAAATCCTAAAACATTTGATTATATTGACATAAGGAAATTGGGGCTGACATTCGATAACCAGCTGAGCAATGTAAAAAAAAAAAAAAAAAAAAAAAAACAGGAGCAAAATAAACTGAGAGTGAAGTCTTTGGTACACTCAGGCTAATATTCAGCCTTTATAAATGTCCATGCATGTACATGAAGCAAACCCCCCCAAGAACAGGAAAAATGTAGTGCGAGCGAACACAAAACTGTCATTCTTTGCCAAGATTAAATGTCAAATTTGTTTTGACTCTTGTCACAGCTGCCACAATAGACGTCACCTCGATATATCCATGTCCATGTTTTCACCGTTGCTTGGAACAAATGCTCACTCGGACAATCAGCACTTTATTAGGCCCAAAGTGCATTGGTTTGTATGACAGTCGGGGCTGGGGAGGTAGATTACAGTCCAGCAGCTCTTATCTCTCTCTGCCAGATTCCACTGGCAGGTGGCTGAGGACATTCGATTTCCATCCTTTCAGTTTTTTTTTTTTTTTACCCCAGCTATTGTAAAACAGCCTGAGGTGCAGCTCTTTGTACCTCGGCAAGAAAAATCCACTGTGCCGTCATCGTTGAGTGACAGACACTTGCATCAGGGCATATTTTTCACGATAATGATAGAAATTCTCATATGGAATATACAGATTCTAAAGGTTAAAAGTGGGCTCACATCTCCTTTGACAGATTGGTGCTTGGTTATGAGGGTTTTTAAAGCGGCAGCAATTTTTTGTCTTTTTTTTTTTTTCTCGCCACAGATGCAAGTCACACATCTGGTAGACAGAGAGCAACATTAGCAGTCGTGTTTCTGGAAACCCGATGAAGATAAATCTAATGTTAGCACTGTTTTGGTCTCCATAAACAGAAAAATATGGGCTAACTGTCTGTGCTAACCGTGTCTGTCTGCTGATTGGCGCTGTACAGGTAGTATACAATGAGATTATTAGAGTTTTTTACAGAATCAAACTGCGGAAACTGGAGAGAGTGCAGAGGAGTGGTGAGATTTGACCAAAATGGCAAAGCAGTGGACCATAAAACCAAAAAAAAACCCAACTGAGTTGAAATGTATTAAACACTATAAAACCAAAGGAAACGGCAGAGTTGGGCGATCATTATATGTAGGTTTGTCACAGCATCTGATACCTTTTACATTCCATGTAGTAATTTCACTTACTGAATGCTGATATATTGATTAGGGCAGCTTTATCCCCAGATGCTAAGATTGCATAGCTTTACAGGCGAACTTGTGTGGTAAATCAGATTTACCAAGAGGCTGAATTTCCATAATATCAAAGATGAACTGTCAGGCCTTTTCATTTTTTTCACATAAATGAATACAAATCCTATTTTCTCTATCAGAAACGAGTCTAAAGACAATCCTACTCTATCAGCCCATCGATTTTCACCAGCATCCTTTTCCTTCAACTGTATTTTGTTATCAGAGCATGCAACGGTCGCCTCACTGTCTCAACACGCACTGCTTATGAAAGGCAGCCAGGATACTATTGCCCACAAACACTTGTAGATGTGTGCAGATTACATCTGTTAAAGTGGGAGTAAAGCATTGAATTTAACTGTGCAGCACAACCTATTGTGGTCTGTTTGTAGAACTGCACGCCACATTTACAGCAAGTCAAACACTAAGCAAATGAGGGTTACAGATGAAGCGAGGATTGATGGCTCGATGCCGTGTCATAAATTTGTCACGTAAATCATCGATTCTTAAGAAAAGCTCACAAAGGGGCTGTTTTTTAAAGATGTTTTAAAAGCTCAACACTGCAGGTTAGAATTTTTAATATTGTAAGAATTTGTAATAAAATGTCAGAGGGGTCACACCCAGAAATAATTGCAAAAAATATATTCTAAAGAGGTGCAGCTGAGCAACAAATGACAAAAGCACTCAAGAAAATTAAATTAATGAATGATGGACGAAACCAGAAATATGTTCACTGACTTTTTTAGGTTCCCTGTCTACCTTGTTTTTGGGACTCAATCCTAAAGCCATTGGTTTCTACTCAAGATTCAAAGTTTTACTATTGACAAATGTTCACAATTCTCACCAGTTGGATGCATTTAGTGTTGGTTTGGATTTTTTTTTTTTTTTTTTTTGAAAAATGTCTTTGTATGAGTCCTGTTTCCAAAGGTGTAGTATGTCCACAGTATTCATAGTATTCTTCCAAACCAAAAGTTCTGACACTTGTAGACAGTCTGTCCTCAGAAGCTGTCGTGGGGTTGCACTGAGTTGTACACATGACACATGATGGAAGTGATCTGAACAATGAAATACTGAGGACTTAATAGCGAAATTGAAACCCTTTGGACTGTGAGGCCTCTGCATGCCTGGCTACTCCGGCTGGAAGAGGCTGTCATGTTTGATTTATTTGGAAGTCATTGGATGCAACTCCGTCTTCTCCATTGTTGGGCTGTAAGACGATTCAACAGGCTGAAGATCTGGACACAGATCCTGCTGACCTGCTGCTACAAGGAGCTGTCATGAAACTGACCTGTATTTCAAACACAAATGGAATACATTTTCTGAAAGAAAACACTGTAAAATGTTGTTGCAATACCTTTCAAGGGATTCACATGCAGACAGTAAACATTCTGGACGTGCTTAAAATAATAAGATGAAGAGACCAGATACTCGCAGCTGACAGGTTGACTTGTTTTCGCTGAGAACCGCAGTCTGGAAGTGGAGCTCAGCCGTCCTGCTATAAAGCTCAGAACAGACCTGGAGAGCTACTTTGTTGACTTCCCTTCCAGCAAAAAATATGCGTGTCTGCTCAAAGTGGAATCTGTGTGTTCTGAGATACTGAAGATTGAAAGCAAATCTGGACTAATGGAGCTTGAAGCATGGAAACTCTTCTTGACTTTGATACAGTTGTCTGGCTCAACGACTGTAATTTTTGGAGACAAAACTAAGGAAAACTTTTTTACAAATCTTGTTCTGTATTTGATTGTGAAATCAACAGTGGTTATCAAAACTGATGAGTTATTTCCATTACCAGTGTCCTGTGCTTTCTGTGTGGTTTTCTGTTGTGACAGTTTTAATGTCACATATTTGTAACCTCCTTCTGGCAATGAGAATAACTACCCCAAAAAATGTCATTGTGTACTTGTGATGTATACATTGCATCGATCGCATTCTTTTTTAGAATGTAATCCTTCTTCTTAATATTGAGTTTCTTTTATTTCCCAAATAACAAAAACTTTTCTTGATAGATTCCGAGGGTTTTCTTCCCCCTTCACTTCATCTCCATCTTTATGGTTGCTTTCCCCTTCAGTTTGTGTACCAACATGGAAATGTCGCTACAGAAACCAGATTTTAAACTGTGGTATACTATAAAATATAAAGATTTACGTGACGCTGACAAACTTAATCAGCATTGCATGGACTTGTTTGGCAAGTGCTCGGATGCAACAGATGTTTATCTGTATGTCATAGTCCTGGACTCCAGCTTCAAGAACAAAGACACTCAGAAAAATTCATTTCCTAGTGCAGCCAGCTTTCCTTTCAGTGCTCTGTTTTAAACGAGTAACTCATTACGAGCATCTTTTAAGTGTGGACCTGACCAGACTGCTACGTCTAACAAAGCCCACTACCCTCTCTATAATTATAATGGATGGATGCCAAAATAATCACGTTGGAACCAGGCCGCCCTTCAGTTGGAGACATTCCCCAGAGGCCACGAAGCACAGCTCAGTATGAAGCGTTTCTAAAAGTCTCATTTTTCAAAAATGTCTTCGATACAGTCCTGCCAAGCGTAATCTCCGTGTCCTTAGATGACCATATGAAGGGAATGGGTAAAATAGAGTTCACTATTCTTATTTCCTTTTCTTAAAAAACGTCTGAGAAACTGCTGCGCTCAGATTCTCTGCTTGGCATCTGCTGTTCTCTGGTTTTCCAGTTTGGCAGGTCACCCGTAGACGTGGCTGCTTAAAACCATGACAGAGGCAGATTTGTAAACTCTTGACACGAGAACCCTTCCAGGAGTCCCATCTGATGATTTTACATTGCACACAGAAGGCTTTGAAGGCACATTTCCCATGACGTTTCTGTGGGCTTTTGCGGTTATGTGACTGACAAATAGGAATTCCATTTGGTTCATTGATGTTTTCCATGCTTCACAAAAAGCTGAATTCTGACACAGCTTGATTCTAAGTAGGCATTTGTTGGTTACTTTTACATTACATACATAATGGGCATGTAAGCTTGCACTTTTATGAGCAACATTTGGAGACTTGAAGTGGTTTTGAGGCTCGGTCCACATACTGAACATTGGTTTTATCTCACAAAGCTTGAATGATGCTTGATGTGCTAATTATTTACAGTCTTACCACCAGTTTACTGCACATCATGAGGCTGTAACGGTAAGTCCACAGTCTGGCTTCATTTTGGGCTCACACTTTTGACATTTGTTGACAAAGATAATAGAATATAGAAGAGAAGATGCCAAAAAACCACAAAAACATCTCACAATTTTACAGCCAACTAATACGTTTGTAGACATTTTGCTACACATTTTGGTTTGAGACAGAGCGTACTAATTCAAGGAATGAACAAACTGTTAAAGGATGACTACATGAAAACTTGCACTGTCACATCGAGCTGCCCGTGTTTTTCTTACCTATTGAGGTCTGTGCAACTGTTAAAATTTGTAACTGACCCAGACTTAAAAGAACCTGAACCTGGTCATTGAAAAGAGTGTGATCATGGCTGCAACTGAACCCTAATGACCCGGAGGGTGAAATGTCATTTATCTGTTTATCAACACAATTATTTTGTTTCCTGTGGCAACAATGAACACGAGCACTTTGTCTTTTGATTGCAGTGTCCTTTCAAAATGTGTTTTTCATCCATTTGAAAGCTGTAACTTGCAATTTTACAACTGTAATCCAGCCTGTTTTTTCCCTCAGTGGATTCTATCTTGGCTCCTACAGCCCATTTAGCATCAATTAACTGTAGCTTCAGACTAAATGAAGGCCTTCATGGTTGAGATGCAGCTGCAAGCCCACAGCTGGTCTGCACTGACCATGTGACCTGACCAGCAGCGTATCATGACACTGACTGCTGCCTTCTCTCATGCCATCAGCAAACTGATGCAGATGTCCTTTAATTTACAGTCAGCTGAAACAGCTTTTCCACCTTGGTATGCATCCAGGCAATAATTTGTCACCACTGAGCCGAGAGAAACTGATGAAAACATGAAACAACTCAGTGCCACTTTGATTTCCAATATCAAAAAAAAGAGAAACTAATTTTCGTACACTTTAAATGGGCTCTTACAGAGCCATTTATATGCAACATGCACCTTTCTGGCTTCCCTCTGCACTTAAATATTTTCAGTTTGCAGTGAATTTCACATTGTATTACAACACCATATTACCAGATCTATTGTTTTATGCATGTTACATTACCTGCTGCTTTTAGACCTCCAAACCACCTCTTTGGTTTGATTCATTTCAAGAGGTTTGTGCTTGTTTGATTAATGATCCTAGCAGCTGGAGAAACAGTCAACCTATCAGAGTTTTAATGGTGAAATTAAGAATAAAAACACTATTTTTCTCCATAGATAACTAACTATATCCCAAAAAAACAGGGACAGACAAATAGCCATTAAAGTGGTAACAGGCATGGATGAGGTTGTGGTAACTGCACAGGTTTTTGTGTGTCACTATATAGATATAATCCTTCTCATCAGAAAGTATGCATTTGTTCTAAACTATGTTGGACTTGAGCCTCTCCCAATGTAAGAAATATTTCTCCAGTCAATTTGATATTAGTAGTACTTAACTTGCCTCTGATTGGTTAGGTTTTCATTTAAATAAAGTTAATTTGGTACGTAGTCTAGTGGCCAATAATATTTTGTTTCTGTTTTTTTCAGTTGAGATAAAAAAAAAACAAACGTATTGTATTTTCAGTTCAGCCTATTTTGTCTTAAATGCTGTTCGGCTGCTCACTGAAAATGAACTGATAACGAATTAACTGCAAAGTGCAAGGGAGCAATAAAGGATGTTTTTACTGCATCTGAATCCCGTTCAGATTAACAGGATCTCACTGAGGTTGGATTACTGATTGGACAAAGCAGGTAATTACAATGTGGCCCCAGAACTGCACTTATTAACACTTAATCGTCATGTCAACTGACATGATAAGGGCCTTCAGGTGGGTCTTGGTTTATTACCTAACCCTCAAATCTTGCCGTTTTTCTGTTGGCATTTCGGTTTTGTATTGATAGGTTGCATATTCTGAATATATTATTTTCCACAAAATTACAGCATAGCCAAGTTTGGGCCAGTGTTCCATTATAGGAAACTATAATTAGTACAGAGAGCAAGAGGGAAAGAAAGGGAGAAAACTGGAAGCTGGTTAACAGGAGCTCAGCACATGACTCTTATTGGGCTCTTCGACCAACAGAGAACTTGTTGGGGTTTTATTCATGCACCAGTTCCATTCTGGACCTACAGAACTCTATAGTGAACCACACAACCAGTTCCACACCGGTTGACGGTGGTTTTTGCCAAGTCTTGAGCAAGTTCTGCTCACAATTTGATTTTCTGAGCACAGACTTCAAGCTTTTTTTTAAAGTTCAGCAGATGTCCATAACGGCAGTAAATATTGAGTTTCTTCAGACAGCCAGACAAAACACTACTTCATGTGTTTCACTGACTTTCATACCCAACCACTCCTGACGCCAATGTCCTCATGATTCCAGTTCAGATCTTACTGGTATCTAGTTCTATTTGGGAACTAGTATTTTAGGTTCAAACCTAACTGCTTTTGTTTGCAATGCCTTGAAATTAGACAAGTTCTCTGTTGGTTGAAGAGCCCTATTAGAGGCAAATCCAGCTAAGATTCTTATGACCAACTTTTTCTGCAAAATAGAATGACAGAAAACAGAGAATTGTCTTGAGTGTTAAGCTAAAATAAATAGTTTACAATTTCTTCAAATTTCCCAGCAAATTTCTCCTGCCTAATGCACGTCTGTTTATCAGACCAATGTCCAACATCTGTTGTTAGTGAGAGGAATTATTACTGACAAAATATGAATGCGCAACATTTTCCATTCATCAAAAGATGCCTCGTGTTTGTTGTTGTTTTACCTCCTCTAATGTGAGACTACAAGAACAGATCAAGTGTCCTTCTCAAGGACACTGAGCATTTAGCTGCAGCAGAGACTGAACCTGTGACCTTTTCATGAAGGTACAATGACTCCTGCTGTGAGGCCAACCTGCCACCACAACCCACGACTGTTTCTGCGTCTAATACCTGCCAAGCGTTGCCACTCAGAATCAATACCTGCTCGTGAGGTTCAAACAGATCAGGGTGACAGTGTTACTAGCTTTGACTGATACCAACAAAACTATTGGCAGCTGATACTTTGGGTGCTGATCTCTCATAGATAATCCACCATGATATACAAACTAATGACTGACAGTCAGATGAACAAGGCAAATCTGTGATGTGCATCTAAAGCAGCCTGAATCCTGGAGACATGATGCCAAAGTGGCCGTAAATGACTGTTATTATTTATTTGGATCACCGTTTGTGTTGTCGGAGACTTCACCGACACTCGAACACGCCTGCCACTGTTTATTCACCTGGTATCATGGAGCTGGAAAAGCAAGTGTGTCATCGCCATGGCAACTGTGCCACAAACAAAATTGAAAAAGCCTGTAGTGGTCACGGCCACTGGATACGTGAATCATCCTGCTTTGTGAGAAAGAAAAAAGCATCACAGCAGGCTCAAACCTGAATGACTGTTCTCAGTCTGAAGTGACAACAGAGTGCGTATTTATTTTAATTGTGATAGGTGTAGGCCTGGGGGAAGTGACAGTATATTTTACCGGTTTCTATCCAGACAAAGCAGTTTTATTCGGTCACATCATGAGTCTTAAATAGCGACATGTTTTGTTTGTGGCCTAGTGAGCATTTTGTAATGAAGCAGAGTATTTTTCTCAAATACTTTGAACTACAAACATTAAAGTCCCTTTTATTTTACTACACCTCCCCTTAGTCGACCAATGAAATGGATGCCACACAGCTTGGGTTATTTGAATGCATTTTTACTTTTTCTTTCACCACTTTCTATTCATTTCAACTTGGACAAACCTACTCTAATCATTTCTTTTGTCTCAGCTGTGAATAAAATGCATAATGAGCAAAATGTTTAAATTTGCCTTTACCAACCAACTCAATTTTGCATTCCAGCTTACCTCTTAGCATTTTAGCGCATTATATTTCCTTGTTTGAGTTCAGTAGTTCACAACTTTACTGTTTTTGGTCAGTTACAGTGCTCTAACCAGCCTGATTCCCACCAGCAGCAGGCAGCTGTTTGCAGGACAAAGCTTCTAAGCAGCCCACTGTTTCCCAGCAGCAACCAGGCAACATTAGACACTAGTGGGTGGATGTAGTGGAGCATTTAGCAATTGAAAAGCAAATTTTTTCGAACAACCATGGGCTAAGCTAAAAACATCCATCACTTTGGCCATCATATTTGAATACCTTGTAGTTTTTAATGTTGGTTGCCATTTTTTTAGGCACATGTTACTAGGACTTAGTGTACAGAAAGGTGTGTGCCAAATGAATAAACCGAAAGGCCTGTACATGTGCTGTTGAGATCTGGTCGACCCAGCAGAACCTGACTGGTAAATTTCACACCTGAACAGAATCTGCAACTAAATTTTTGCAAGTTTAGTTTGTTTGTCCTTGTCTGTTTGCTCTTCCTGCTGGGCTCTGTGCACTACTCGCAACACCTGACACATATAGCAAAAGAATTTTCAATTGGACCCAAAAACTGAGTTACGAATCGCAGTTTCAAACTGTGCAACAACAACCAAGAACTACACGAAACCAATCCAGTCGACAAGACTGTCTCTGCAATAACTACCGGTACTGTCTTCATGAATCTTGTGTTGCTCAGTTTTAGAGTTCTTTACTTACGGTCATTTTATGATCATTATTTAGGCTGCAAATTGTATTGCATTATATGAAGCTCTGTTCTTGATATTTCGTCTAGCCTTATTGTTATAAATAGATGCTGTCTTAGAATACACTAGCTTTAGTCAACTCTATGTAACAAACTTGAAAAGTTTCAAATGCATTTTTATTTGGTAGAGAATGAGTGACAATCAATAGACATCTGGAACAGCAGAGAAATGCATCTAAAAAAAAAACCACAGCAGCATGATTTGCAAAATGGCAAATCATGAGGTAAAGTATCATCCAGCAGAAGTCCTTATGCAGTTCCTAACTTGAAAAAAAATGCATATTTGAACTTTTCCTGACCTCCTATAAATCTCCTAAAAGATTCCTGCACCCCACATGACAGTGTTCAGTCCGACTAGCTGAAGCTGTACTTGTCTTCAGGACACTGAGTGTCTGTCTAATGTCAGATTGGCTCTTTGTCTGGCTATCAGGAACAAGGTTTGGGAGCTGGGTATGGGGTGAAATCTCACGCACTGTCCTCTGCCTCTGCCAGCCCCTCAGGGCTTCTCCCATCACCCTCAAAATGTCGGCTGGACCTTCATGTAACCTTGTTACCACAATAAAAGTGATTCACAGTGGAAACATCCAGTAGCTGAATCAGGGCTGTAATTCTCCTCAAATTATGCCCCCATGGAAATCATCATGTTTAGGCTTCGAATGATGATTTTGTATGGTCCATCTGATGGCTCCTCTCAGTAGGAGGTCCTTTGTGTACCGTCATAATAATGTTGTGACACTTTTAAGGCTATGTTTCTTGCTGGGACAGCTAAATGAGCCATTTGTAATTGCAGCTGAACTGTTTGACATAAACAATGGAAAAACAAACAGCACCTCACGCAGTGTCATTATTCCTTCATTTTGAAGGAAACAGTAAGGGCTCTTTTTTGGTTTAACTGAACATAATTGAGACATTCAGCAGTTCTGCTGTAAAACTTGTATGATCTAGGCATGCAGACAGCACTTAACAGTAATTACAACAAAACTACTTTCCTAAGCCTCACTACAGTCCCCTGAAGTCTACAAAGCTGATAGAATGACTGTGTTAGAGTTATACTTATAGTTGATATGGCAGGTGTCAGATCATCAAATCTGCTGTCACTAATTAGCATTGATTCCGTGATTAACAAGATTATAGGCCAAAGTTAAACCTTAAGCCTGTTTGTTGTCTGGTTTGTGTGCTCTGTTCAGGCCATGGTCTGCCCTTAATCAAGATATTTGTTGTGGTAAGAAGTTCCATTTAGTAATATTGTTTTCAGTTGCTAGTGGACTGACTCCAGCAGACAGATGCATCTTCCCTCTAGCAGACTACATCATGTCCATTTCATTTATTTCTGATCAGCGCTGTACATCTTCTGTTGCCTTGACCTTGACATCCATAGTCTTGAAAACAATTTTTTCTTGTTCCAATCTGTGTTATATTGTGGACTGCAGTGGTGCTATGGCTTTGATGCATTCACGCTCATTTAATTTCTATCTCATTGCCAACTAGTTCACGTACATGCATGCGCACTTTGGTGATGCAATATAAAGTCCTGTTGACCGCAGAGGGCACATGAGTCACGCATGAAAACCATTAGACACAAAGAAGATGAAAGCCCAGTGTAATGGTAAATGTCCTGGTATTTACCTTCAAAGACATGGAAATGTCTAAAAGTGGACCAGTGTCTCAGGTGAAAGTGGTGCATTCAGCATCAAAAATTCAAAATCGCAGCGGGATATAGAGATTTCTCAGCTCCCCTGAAGCTCCACCCTACATACCGACATCCATGTTTCCTCTCTCAAGTTCCTGACAAAGAGAGCATGTTAAAATCCAAGGATCGGGGCATTTATTCCAAAAACCCAGGGGTGACACTAAATCTATGTTTTATTTCGGTCTATAACCTGAACAAAGAACTGCTGTGCCAGTGTCAGTTGCAGTCAATGTTTGGATCCGTGATACCTTAGTTGATTATTCTACGGATTTTTTGGGATTCTGTGACATTGAATGTAACTTTCTATTGTTTTAAAACATTATGAGGACACCTGAGTCTTGTGGGTAGCAGCTGTAGTCATTAGACTGAAGAACAGAGCTCCCATAAAATGGAATCACACCCACAGAATTTAAAGAAAAGTAGCAATTAGAATTAATGTCCCCATAAGTACAGCTACGGTGGTCTCATCAGTCACTTTTATTCGAAGCACAGAATCACCATGAAATGCATCCCTTATGAACCCAAATGGAATATAATTGATGCCTTGACAGAATGTGTGCATGCCCACATGAATGCACAGTAGTCTACAGTCAGATAGAGTCCAGCTGTTGCAGGGCAGCTAAGTGGACCACTGCTGCCTTAGTCTGGCCACCGATGGGATATGGCAGCCAATACAACTAACACCAAGGAGTTTCAGCTAATACTCTGCACTTTATGACACATTCTCTTGAGCTCATGTGTAATTCTTATGGTGCTCAGTAAATATTAATCATATCTGAGTGGAAATCAATTCATTATACGACTTCCTCGTTAAATCTTTAATGAGTGTGTTAAAAGTCATTTTATTTGCATTTGAGCTTATTGACTGCTGTTTTGCATGATTAATCATTATGTACTCTAATTTGTTCTGGGACATAAGAAGCTGGTTTGCTAGTTGCTTATTCTATCGGCATCCTTTCACACTGGAAAAAATGCCACTCAGCTTTTCAAAACCAGTTGTCGCGCTTCTAACCTTTATGCATCTACTAGAAGATTTTATGGTCCACATTTTACTCTGTTGTATATCAGTCATTTAAATTAGTGTCCCCTGGCTGAATACTGACACAGGTGCAAAGCAACAGCTGGATTTGCTGTTCAGGTGAAGAAGTATTCTGGTGTTATAGATAACCTTCCTGAGATTGAGGCTGAAAATGCAATTCTCTGCACTGATGCCCATTTGGCTGATGGGGACATATTCTGGTGGGTCTCTACTTAGGTGGGCAGGTGGTCTGTCAAAAAATCCATCAAGTTTTTGCTGGCTCTGTTCTTCCTGTTATTCGGGGTGTGTATGAGGGCAAGTTTCGTGCTCGTTCATATTAAATCAACCTTCAGAGACTCAACTCAAACAGTGTTTTGTAAGCTGGCAGCCAACAAAAATGAATTGAATTAGGTTTTAATGACTACTTCCATTAAGATTAATGGACCTTTATCATCATAGTTACACTATAAATGATTTGGTTAAACCTACATTGTGGAACAAAGTTTATTGTTTGAGTAATTATGAAAACACTCTTGACAATTCTTAGGATTTTACTCCTAGTTGCTGCTATCACCACCCGATATGCAGTCACAGCTGTAGTCTACTCCGTTTCTATCGCTATGATTGCTTCCCTTTTCACCTCCGGCGAACAAACAAAAGTCCTGCACAGTTGCTTTATGGTTTGGGAACAATTGCAATCACAGTTTTTAAAAAACAGCATTGGCTTTCAAATGGAGTTCCCTGTGTGAAAGTCCAATGTTTCATCGACCTCTCCACCCACCTCTACCTCCTCCCTATCATTCTGTGGCCTTACAACAAGGACAACTAACATCCTGTTCGGGGAAAAAAAATGACAGAATCAGTTGTTTCAGCAATGACATCAAGCTCATATATGCTTACACTGAAGTGACAAAGCCCCCTAGAATCCTTAGGAATGATAACACATACAGAAGGAAGTCATTTGTATTTGTTATAAAGCCACAGAGTGATAGGAAGGAGGTAGAGGTGAGTGAAGGGGTCGGTGAAACATCGGACTTTCACAAAGGGGATTCCATTTGACAGTCAAAGCTGTTTATAGTTTTAAAACAATGATTGCAATTGTTCCCAAACCATAAAGCTTTGAATATAATCTTAGTAGGCTGACCTTCAGCAGAGCTTTTTCTTGGCTTGTGTTTTTTTTTCCATATTCATGGATTGGGAAAGTAGAATGCTGGACCTACAGAATGTAAGAAATGCACAAGAACTGCATTCCAGTCTTATTCGTTTACCCCTTCTTCAGAACAAATTTTGCCCTGTCAAAGCTGGTGCCTGTCTCATTTTTAACAGATAAATTGTAACATTCCACCTGTCTCTTGAAGTAAAAGACATTTTCCTTGGTTGGACACACTCTCCATGCTCCACTAGAGAGAAATACTGACTGACAGAACTAATAAAGTCTGTTCAGAATGGTGCCAGAGCAACAACACAGATGAGCTTCACACCATGCTTGTATTTTCACACATTAAAATCAACAGCATAAGCCCAGTGCTTTCGCAATTTGCTAGACGACATGTCTGTCAATTTTTTTTTTAACTCACTGAATTCAGTAAATTGCAGCTTTCCACACAGCTCTCCACAGCTGCTCCGCTGTATCTCCTGTATCTCTGCCACAGATACAGAATTTTACAGACAGAAATAAGTGATTCTCCTGCACATGATGCCTGTTTTATTGCCTGTAAAGAGCAGCAGTACCGTATAAAAACTGCATAAAAACATGCTGATCGAGTGTAACATGGCAGCCCTTGGCATAAGGGCTCCTGCACTCACTCACACTCTCTCTCTGTGTCAGGCGGTTAGTGTGTCAGAGCAGAGAGTCAGCAGCTCTATTAAGTTTTGCAGCGTAAGCCTCAGCTGTCAGTGAGCCACAGCTATCAGACCCAGCAGCATCTCTTTTTTAAAGCCTCCATTTTTTTCAGTATTGTGTCTCTTTCTCATGCATAAACTCCAAACTGTGCACAAACCCTCCATAAACAAGCTCGTCACTGTGTGCTGCTGTGTGGCACATTTCCCAAAACCCCTCGTGAGCGAGAACACACATATTCAGTAGAAGCACAAATACAAGAAATCAAGCCAGACTGCTAGTTTTTTAAAGCTGAAAGTAAAGTGAACTTGACCTGCACATGGGTGTTTTATATCAGTGAAAACATTGGTACATCCAAATTAAGGGTGCGTTCCAGTATCCATACCACCACACTGTATAGAATACCAGAGACAGATTCAGTATCCTAGCTGATAGCACATCCAGTCGGATTTTGCAGTAACAAGCGTGCTTATCTGGCTATTCTGACCCACAGTCTTTTGCACAGTTACGTTACATGTGCCGTACTGTCTTGCACAAGTATAGACAAGCTTAGGCTAATGACAGTGCACAGACGGATGACAGCTCATTTCACAATACAGACTGCGATAGTCAAAGCTTATATAGACGCAGTATTATGATGTAGTATAATAGTAGTATGTCCCAATTGTATACACACTGCCTGAAACAGTCCGTACTTTGTAAAGGCAGCTGCAGTACGTACTTAAAGTAAAAATAAAATGTGCAATGTCATAGTCACTTCCACAGATGAAAGTAGAAAACAAGGACAGAGCAGATATGTTAAGTAAATTACCAATTTAGCAATGTAAAAATGATTAATTATCAATAAAAGTCCTGCATTAAAAACTCCTATTTAAGTAAAAGTACGTAAGGAATAGCAGCACAATGGAATTTCTGTATTAAAGTACTGGTTTGGTTCTTTTGACTGATTTATCATTATATTTGACATCATTAGATAATTAACGAAGAAGTATCTGTTCATCGGCAGCATGTTTTAGCTGCTGCAGGTGGAGCTAGTTTAAACTACTTATGTGCTTGTCTTGGGGTTTTTTTGTTTTGTTTTGTTTTTTTACTTTAATGACTTAAGTTGAGATATTGCAAAACTTGAACATTTGTTAAAATTAAATTATGTAGGTATGGAGGGGGAAACTGCTGTTTTGTGGAGATGCGAACACCTCATAGACATGTGAAATGTGAGCTCAACCATACAAACTGTGTTTTGTAAGAAGCCCAAAGCTTTGGAAACCACCAGTTTAATTGTTGCCAGTTTCTTGTTTTTAGGGCTTTTTATATTTTTCTCAAAAGTCTCATATGGTGAAACTCCATTTTTATTGTATTTTATGCTTGTTATAAACTTTAAGGCATAAAAAAAGAGCTGTTAAGATACAAGCAAGTTTACTTCTGCCATTTAGCCTCCTGGCTTTGTAAGCAAGTAAGAGTTTGACCCAGGTGCTATGTAACCCCCAACTAACAGCAGTCGTCCAGGTCAAACTGTAGTTGGTTTTCAGAGCAAAACAGCCCAGTTAAAACGGCCCAGTTGTAACAGCCCTCTTTACAGTATTCTGAGGTGAACAACTGAAAGATTTTAATAGTTTGCTGAAAAGTGGTACAAAATGGGACCTTCAAAAGTAACTAAATCTGTCAGATAAATGTAGTGGAGAAAGTACAATATTTCTCTCTGAAATGTCATAGAGTGAAGTAGCATAAAATGTAAATACTCAAATCAATTACAAGTTCCTCAGACTGATACTTAAATGCAGTATTTGTGTTACGATCCAACCTCTAGGGTCAGCTGGATGTAACAAAATAACCAGATGTTGTTGGTTCATGTAAAGCAATTTATTGCTCAGTGGCAAATTAACACAAAAGAACAGTGATAACACAAAGAAAACAAGACTGGTGGGTGTTGCCAAATCAAAGAACCAAACAAAACCATACATAGGCTAACAGAATTCACAAACTATCTGAACACAAACAAAACAACTAAACTCCTGAGCCAAAACCATACCAGTAGCAACACCCACCACAAGTAACAGAAACTAACAAACGAATGAATAGTGCACAGAACTAACTAAACAAAACTGCTGCCTCTAAATACAGACATTTAGCACACAGTACACAAAGACGCAAATTGCAAAATAGCTTCTTCCCAAAACTGGCGGACTGCTAACAGAAGCCACAGTCCACAGGGCTCCACACTGAATTAGCAGCCGCCAACAGAAGCTCTAAATGTCCGTAGTCATTGAATAATCCAGAATTTGAACGAGTGATTATTTTCTATAGCACCTCTCTCTCATATATACAGGATGCTGTCACTGGACTGCTGTCACATTCTTCTAACATGGTGAATTTCTAGTTTACTCACAGCTACTTTGTCTGGAAAATACTGATCCTCTGATTAGTCCTTTATGATATCTCCTTTTTTCTGTCTCAAACAGTCACAGGATGCCACTGTTTCTTTTCAGATTAATCCCAGTAGAGTACACAATTCTGCAGAGCCACTTTCTGAAGGTATTTATCGTGTTTTCTCTCAGTTAATCTTCCTTGATTCTGTCTTACTCATCACACAGCTACAGTGTTTTCAGGGAGTGAAGCTGTTGGTAAACTTATGCAGGCTCTACTCCAAAATGCCAAGGTTGATTTTTTTGTCTTCGTCTTGCCCTCGTGTTCAAGCCTGCATATTGATTCTTCCTGTTGAAAACTCTCTCTACACGCTGAATGTGCGTGGTAATCATTTTAGCATTTACTGTCACTTTCCTCAAAGAGGGGCCGACTCTTGAAAGCTGAGGGGTTCAATCAGTTCTAAACAGAACACAAGGCTGCCATTCATTTTCCAACTCTTTGTATTTCTGTGTCCCCAAATGGGAAATCTTGTTCTCTTATCCCCGGGAGCTTCATCTATTTTCCATTATTGTGCGAGATTGCTATTTGTTCGCCAAATATAAGTCAGGTGTCCTTGGAGACAAGTGCACAAAGGATCCCTCTTGGTGGTTGGGAGTTAATTCATTGCTTTGGAGCCACCTCCCACCACCTACCATCAAGCTTTCACATTGCTCACACGAGCCTCACTGAAATTACACTGTAGAGCAGAATAGAAGCTTCACTACCTTGTGACAAGCCCCAGTAGGACACTTGAGATTGGATGGAAAAGATTGGCTCAGCTAAATACGTGGCTATGTCTCTTTTTTTCCCACTGAGGTCAGGTTGGGATGGCAACAGTAGAAGGTGAAGCCCACTTCCAATCCAAGCATCTCCATATCTCACACTGCTATCAACAATGATGTAAATCTCATGCTGAGGGCTTTGTTTTGGTGTTGATGCAGAGTTGTACATTGAGGTAATTATGTTGACTGCACCATTTTGGTGTCTTGGTGACTTACATACTGCTTATTCACCTGAATAATTGGTGTTCTAGAGCTAGTTGAGATCTGCACTCTTTTAAACCAGCATGCGACCTTGTAACCCAGCCCGCATTTCCACCAGTTTGTTACAGAACCTTTGAAAATGTCCTGCCACGCTATTGATTACATGACGATAAATTGTCTCCTTCTGCTCACTGTAATGGTTCATCAGCTTTACTAAATGGCATCAGTCCTACAAAACAGTCTGTTACAGACAGAAACACTGAAGAAAAGTCTAACGCTGTCATATCAGGACATCTGGGAATTTTAGGCAGCAGACTGAGAATGTGTTTAAGTCACAGATGTTCTCCTCTAGAATAAGGTCATGTCTTTAAAGGCTGTGTAATGGGAGGTGTAAAGTTGAAACTCCAAGCACATGATGATCATCTTTGAAGAGAGGGAAGAGGCAGGCGCCAGCCATCTGACCTGTATGACAGGGAATCTACCGGAAGGATGTAATGATACACCTTGAGGCTTTTAAGTGTGTGTACACATTTCACTGCAGTATAGTTTACTTATACTGTACATTAGTGCTGACATCTGTGTGTGTAAACATCAGGACTGTTAATATATCATTCTTTATGCATTATGGGTAACATATTGTCAATTTAGCCCATCTATTTTACTTTAATTCTAAATACCACTCATAAAAAGCAGCATTTTTACCAGGTAGCCAGCTGCATTGATCGATTGAGGCTAAATGTCAGGACCCTCAATTGAGTTCTAGTCATGGCTCCTTCTTTGTGTTGGATGTGTGGGTTTTGGCCAGTTTGTCCTGAGAATTGCCAGGAACATTTGGGACATTAGGAACATTTGTACTAACAATGAACCATGTAAGGTGATTTGAATTTGGACAAGACAGACCTGTTTCATTTTCAGCACCAAAACTTAGGCCAGTTTGCTTGGGGCAATTGTGTAGCATCAATCATGCTATACCTGGGCTGAGTTATTTCTCATAGCCTGCTGGATTGAAGCCACTGTGTCACTAAATCATTTTGACTACCTGGGAAATCAAAGCTGGTCAGTACGATATAAAAATCCTTGCATTTGCGTAGTTGACGTGTAAATTCAACATAGTATGATTTTACACCACAAATTCAATCAGTTCAATGACTTACTCACATAATTTTTACACTGTTGCCGTGTCTTCATTGAGTAGTCAAGTTATGCATAGGCCACATTTAAACGGTTTGACTAAAATGTGTCGAAGAGATTTTAAAAAACAGGTTGATAATGAACTAAAGTTGTGACAAAGTTAAAACAATGCCATGGTCATACCATTAATTAAGGGATTATAAATGTCATTTTAGGTCATCAATGCAAAACAGAGAATATGAGTGCTCTGGATGTAGAGTGGAGACTGTAGGCTGGTGTCACTCCATGCTGTGCTTCAAAATATGCCCAAGTACAGCCCAAAGCGGCGGATAACCTGAATGGCAAACCAACATTTCTGTACGGGCCAAGCCTGTAACTCAACTACAAAGCCATTAATAAAAAAAAATTTTTTTTTAAACAGGTGAAATTCTGAATATATGAAACTGACTTGTCCCTATATAAGTTTGTTCCAGTTATAGCTGCACTTCTGAGAATTTACAAAATGGCTTCCCAGCGTTTTACCTCTTGAACCCTTAGAAATAAGCAGTGTCTGCATATGTCTTCTTGTGTTTTGTATTCACAGTGGTTCTCTTGCTTTTGCTTTCATTGTTGGCTTGTGTGGACTATCATAACTTTGGCATATGTTCGGAAGTGGTGACAGATCAGCGCTGTTGATAAGCCCATGCTTTGCTTTTGTCTGCCATCACTGTCCTGCAGCCGACTCTTTCAGTCAGCAGCCGTGCACGTGGCCTGACAACTGTTTGATGGACCCGGAGCTGTAATCACACCGAGGCTGAAATCGTTGTTATTTTAACCCAGCAGCATGAGGAAATACCACATTCTGCATGCGAGCGTGAAAGACAGAGCAGGCTGGAGGCAAACAGAGCTTGTTGCTGATGCTCGGCGCTCAGAATTACTCCTCGCTCAGTTTCTAAGAAGTGTGTCCTGATCTCAGCAGACCTTTTTGATACATGTCAGCTGTGTCCAGATCCCCGGATTCCTACTTGAGGCCCCAAGGCCGGGGTTGCCTTACCCCAGGATAGCCTTAAACACACCATAAAATCATCCAGCCACTGTAGGGATTTTGACTTTGCCTGTTTAAAAACCCAGCTCGGAGCTACAGAGGTCCTTCAGAGGTCCCCTTTACATCAAGAACAAAACTAAATTCATGGTAGGGCAATGATCGCACTTCTAATGGAGCCATAGCTGAACAGAGAAAATGGACAAACTGCAATTTTCTATTTTGTTCATGCATATATGTGTTTCTGTGCAAGCTATGTCCTTGGTGACATCATCTATCAATAATTTCCCAAATTACCCTTCATATTTCACAAAGCACAGATGTCATCTGATACTAGTAGTCCTCTGTAAGTCAGCATCTGATTTTGTATGGACTTGGTGGGTTTTTCCTTTGGTTTTCTTTCATTTTTGCTATTCCTCCAGGTCAAATATGAAAGAAAATTTAACATGTATTGATTAATTCCTCAGGGTTGCCGAAAATAATCCTTTTTGTTGGTCTTCTCGGTCAAGAATGAAAGCAATAGTAGGTAAATTATTCGGACAGTCTCTACCTTTTTGAGTGACAATTCAAATTTTGCAAACTTTGAAAAGTTCTTTAGAATTCTAGTCTCATAAATGTCGCAGTTGCTTTCTCTAGTTTGTTCAGCAGTTCAAACAAGTTTGTTGTTCACAGTAATTTCTGTCAGATGGAAAAACAATCAACTAGTCAGAGCTTTCGAGGTGGTATAAAGGATGTGGACGTCCATGTCGTATCCTTGACGGCAAGTTTTATACAGTGATATTAGTGACAGACAAATTACCACAAAATGTAGAAGTGGGAATGAGGGACAACAAATGTGAGAAACTTTTTTTTTTCAGATGATGTTTTGGTAATTTTGACAGCAGTAGTAGAGATGCAGGAAGGATGATATATGGGAACATGGCCAATGCCTTCATCCGCAGGGTGCAAGGAGTCACTGAATAGTGTAAGAAATAGGAAAAAGATGTGAATCATATGCTATTGTCTTCTCCCAATAAGAGATATTTGACCGACAAGTTACACCAACCCTTTCTCCAAAAACTTACCTTCCTATACAACTGTGAGTGAGTATAAATAAGTACTTTGTTTGGAAATGAACATAACTTGTGATCTATGATGTGATGGGAAAGGCGGACAGTTCAAAAGACCAGAGTCTGTGTTATGACGTAGGAGGGATGTTCAGTGGCATAAACCAGCAACCACACTTTGACCCAGAAGATTAAGGTTCATGTCCTGTGATGGACGAGAGACCATCAGTCTCAGATTTAAGCTTTTTCTTTTCCCAGTCGCTTTCTGGTTTGGTTTAGGCACAAAACTACATGTCTAGGTTCAGAAAAATATCACGTGTTGTTAAACATGTTTACATCTTAGAAGCTTGGTGAAGGTTCGGCACCAGAGTTATTTGGTTTGGGTTGAGAAAACATCACAGTTGGGTTAAAATATGAACCTTTTACTACATGTTTGAAGCTTCTCCTCCCACCCCGTCTAATATATGATTGATTGGCAAAGATATGATGATTAGAAATGTATTTGTAATACATTAGAAATATGCATTATCCTTAAAAATGTAATTTAAAAAGCAGATTATTTGTAAACGTAATTTTATGGACACTAGGTTGGTACTCATTGCTTTCATTAAAACACCAAACGACAGAATATCTTTTGGAACAATAAGGTTCCATCCCTTCTGTTCAAGATACTTGTAGAGTCAATCCAAAGTCGCATTAGAGACGTCCTTACACCACGCAGTTCTCCAACACCTAACCAAGAGACTTTATAGTGGTTTTTCCTTAAATTTATGACCGGTTTATGTAGCCTAGGCTCGGTAAACTGTGGCTCAGGAGGTAGAAACATGTTGTCATCTAATCACCAAGTTGCTCCTTATTGTGTTTGTTGCTATCGATGTGTGTGGATAAGAGTGTTGCTCACTGGTGTGTCCTCTTAATGTACCATAGTGGTAGATCAGAGATGTTCCTCCAAGAGATGATCTCACCCATAACAAGCAACTAGGACACATTTAATGCTCTTTGGGGGGCTTTCTATTGTGCCGTTCTTTGATTTATAGATGTGGGGAATTTCCACCTGTCAGATCCTGTCTATGGCAGGATTTCTATTGATTTCCTGCGACATAATGCGTTCCCACTGGGTATCATGATTGGTAAGTGGATTAAGGCGGAGAAAGTGTTTGTCCTGTCGCGCTGTGAAGGAATTCGGTGCACGGCTCCAGTCTGCAGGATTTCACCACTTTCACTTAGTCTCTCTCCATTCAAAATAACGAATCTGAGCAGCGCTGTGCAGGCATGTCAGTCTGTATCTGTACCTGCCCAGTAAAACCCCAATGCCCTGACCAGCAGACCATAGGAGGGACTGTGCTGCGGGTCACAGACAGGCCATTTGGTCGTTTCAGGCCATGTATTGCTGCTCACCCCTCCCACCCAGCCAGGGAGCGGTCAACTGTCCACAACCACCGCCGGACCTGCATATTGATTCTGATGCAGACAATATAATGCTGTTCAGGCTGCCCAGTCCACTGAAAGAGCGATCGCATCACTAAATCCTCCTCTGAGTGTCTCATACTGTTACTTTTTAACAACTTTGTGTTTGTTGCTTTTTGGTAGAAATCCAACAGGCATTAAATCACACAATTCTTTTATCCACTGTTGTGAATGATGAGCTCGTGGATTCAGTTACAGCATGAAAGAGTGTTTGCTCAGCTGTTCTCTGACGCCTCGAATTCATCCAAATGGAATTCACAAAGAGTAAATGCTGTTTGCAGCCCCACCCCAGAGTTAATGAACCAGATTTCACTCACCCAAAGTTGTTGACATCCAGTGTGTCAACAGTTTGTTCCAGAAATGATCAGGTGTCCAAGTTAATTGTATGTATGTGGAAATTATACAAGAAATTTCCTAGGAGAAATAGCTGAAATAGAGTTGTGGTCCTGGAAAAACAGTTTCCTCGAAAAAAAAAAAAAGTTGATAAATTGTAATTCAGGAAAGACAAGTAATACAAATCTCATCAGGTAGTGAAAACACTGTGAGACTGCAAATAAACTCCCTTCCCACACAGATTATTGTTATGTGAAGCCGGAGCAACAGTCCCAGGCAGCACTGAATATGTTTGTGTTTCCTTCAGCACTCAAAAAAAATAATTCAGCAGAAAGCCAACATCCACAGTTAGTTTTTGGACCTGTATGTCCAGGTTCTGCCTTATGATTTATGTTGCTTGTTTATGTTAAGATTTCTGCTCTTTTACTGAAATCTGAGTAAATGCAAAGTAAATCTGAAAGACATTAGTGTTAAGTGAGAAATCATGCAGCTAGCGAGTTTTCTAACTTGCATTGACGTTACGTATGCATCCACATTATCTTTATACACACAATGGTAAAGTTTGAAGACTGCCAGTAGTTTAGGCAGCTCATGTATGAATGGGACAACTGACAAAAGAGCAACTGGTGAAAATGATGGCAAATACATGTAAAACAATATTTTTGACTGTTCTAAAAACTGTAAAACTGGGTCATTTTAAGGTTACACATTGTAAAAGAACAAATAGCTATTTGATGTGGACATTATTTCCATGGTTTTGGATTGGTTCAACAATCAACATGTAAATTTATACCTTTTCCTCATGATTTTACTGGATATTGTCTGTAATTTAACAAAACCGAGAAAATGTGTAAACGAACAGTCTTTCAAAATCATATTTTTTCTTGGAGGAGCACCTCTAAACTGCTATTTTGTTCTTTCAAATAATTGCAAATATCTGCAAAAATAATGGTATTTTTGCTGATTAAATACAGTAAAAACAGTGTAACTTCACAGTCAAACATTGTAAATGAAGAATTACTATTTCTTAAAATACAAAAGTTGGATGGAGACAGCATTTAACATTTTAGCCATTTTTTTATGTTAACGTGTAAATTAATAGTTATTTTCTGTGTTGTTGCTATTTATTATCAGTAATTTAGCAAAATGTAGAAAATCTGTAAAATGACAGTAAATTGTCCTAAACAATTCTAGCTATAAGCTTTTTAAAACTTTTTTTTTACAGTGTATTCTTGTCTTGCTCTTTTCATTTCTTGCTTTCTATAACAGCGTGTTAATCTTTCCGTCTTGTGAAGCTCAACACTTTGCTTGGAGGCAGTTCTTCCATTCACCCCAACACATTTGTTATGGTTGTTCCTTTTGGTTCTTTTTATGGTTTCTGGCAAACTAAAGTGACTCTCTGCAACCACACATTGCTGTGGAATCTCTCTTTTCTTTATGCATCAGAAACCTTTGTTCAGACATCATTGCCTGGGGACACACATATGACAAAATCTCTCAACCAGCACCATCTGTCAAGTGGTCATTTTGATAAAAATGTATGATTTAGTGACCAGAATGAAAGTAACATTTGGTTTGGGACAGTTTTTTCATTGCTTGAGAGTCTTGAACCTTTGTTTTCTATGAGAAAGAATTCACTGTTTGTACATTTAAAAGTTGCATATCTTCATTTTTAGCTGAGCATGTCATGGCAGCTCTGACATCCCAGCGTTTGTGGTTTGGAGCAAAACCACAGCAGTAGTTTGAACTGCCTCTGTACGGCCACCAGCTGACGAGGCCACACATCCTCCCTCTCCTGAAGTGCTCCTCATTAAAGTTGCATTAGAGAGGATTCCGCTCCGTCGTACCTCCTGAGCAAAGAGGTTTTTTCTTCAGGCTCTGTCTACTCCTGTGTTCAGCAAATGCTCGTACAATAGAGGCCCGAAGACCAATATGTTCGCCTGAGATCCGTCTGACGTTTGAATGGCCGGTGAAGGCAAAGAAGAAAGAGAAGCAGAAACTCTGTGAGGGGCGACTTCCTCCTTAGCATTTCGATTAGAAAAATAAGGACCTCTGTTGTTGTTGTTGTTGTAGTAGTTGCATATACTATGAACATACCAACAAACCATCAGTTTAAGCAAGAATCACCTTTTGCTATTAACCTAAAGAGAAATGTAAGTATAAGTTTTCAAGTTTTTTTTTAGGTGTTCTAGCCTGGCCTAAGCTGGCATGAAAATACCAATTCAACATTCTGTTGCTCACTTCATCCGCTAGTTTGGACCAGACTGAAATATTTCCAAAACATATTGATTTTGCAGCAGCATTACAGTTGCAGTTGACATTGAAGGATTTATAAGTTAACTATTTATCTCACCATTACAGGATTAAATGACTGTCCGGGTGATAATTTCACAGGCTTGTATAATTCTATTTCTTATAATTAAATTATCAACAGCCGTATTTTAATGTTTTTACGCAAGGTTGCTTTGCCAGTCTATAGCAACACATCTACAACCTGTTATTAATCTGTAATGGCTAACCTTAACTGTGATTTTATTGGACTAAATCTAATTCTGTGCTGTTTTTGGTGTAAATGAAGAAACTGGCTTGGAATTGAAGTATGAACCTCAGGAGGGAATGTGCTTGCAAAAATGGAAAATGGTTTCTTGTTTGATTTGAACTTTAAACACTGCTTCTTTGTTGGATTTTAAGTTAAGGATAATTGGTTGTGTCCAGTTATGCTCCACATTGAAGCAATGGAAAATAAAAATTATGGACACCAAAATATAGTTATTATGTAGAAAACTACGCAAGTTTCATCGGAGCAACAAACTTTTTAATCAAAATTGACAGTAACAGTAAACACAAGATACAATTCTGACAGGAATATAAGTATTTATGCCAAATAGATGAATACAAAAATGAAACTAAGATATATGTTACAACATATACCATAAATATACATAGAAATCAGTTTCCAAAAACATTATTGTGCTGTAACTCATTAGTGAAAAATGGAAAATGGCAAAAGACTGAAGTATAAAGTTTGTATTTGTAGTCCACACCACAGTATATCAGATTCCACTGGAGGCTTTTTGTTGTTGTGAAATAACTACACCTAATTGTACTGTGTGTACTGTACAGTGCTGACTGTACTGTAAATAGCGATAAGCAAACATTATCTCTGAGCTAAAACTGTAAGCAGCCATTCTGAGAATTTCACAGATTCCTGGTCGAAAGCAAAACAAACCAGACAACATAATCACAGTGCAGAAATGTTTAAAACAACAAAACAGTATTCTGAGGTCATAACTCCAACCTGGTCGCTGCAGCGGCGCAGCCTGTTTACACTTGGAGGAGGAAGAAATTGCAAGTGTAACCACAGTCAAAGAATGTGTGTGTTGATTGCTATCTCACATGTCCCATATACATTCTGAGGGGAGGAATGTCGGTGGTTTTTTCAGCTAAATGGTAACAGCTGTTTCTGAGTGATGTGTTTGATGGAGGTCAAGAGAGCGGTCTGCTTTTATTTACTTTGGCCACAGCCTTGGAAGGGGAATACTTCAAACGGATGCAGTCTGCCATCAGACGCCAGGCCCAGCGGTCAAACATTCTTTGGTTTCCTGCAGCAAAACATGGCATGTTACCCTGGGCGTTCAGTTTCAGTGGGAAAGACCCGGTTTATGTTGGGCACCGCAGGGCCCACAGCTGGGATTTTACAGGTCAGCACATTTCAGCTGGAGGCCTTACGTCCGATTATGGGAGGGAAAAGGAAACAAAATAGATTCACCTCAGCCTGGGAATGTGTTTACAGGCTGCCGGTTATTCTCACATTTCACAGATAACTTGGTTGTTTTTAGTTCTCGCTCTGTGTTGTTTTACATGGACTTAAATAACCGGGTTTGTCTTTCTGCATGAACCTGATTTTTGTCTTCGCTATATATACAAGAAACCCGTTTCTGTAATTGGTGTGGCAAGTCAGAGAAGCTAAAAGTGAAATTTTTTGTATGCATGCGGAAATGGCTGTAAATCATAGCAGTGATGCAACTACAGAGTATTTTTTATTAACTACTATTTTAATTAATCCTCTAATATCATCATTTGGTTACAACTAATAAAGGAAAATACTGGGGGAAAATGCCATTACCTGACCAATAATCCAAAAATACAGAGAAATTAAGTTTAAAATGACATGAAACCATCACGTCTTCATATTTGGGAAACTGGCATGAAACCAATACAGTTGAAACATCATTTTTTGTTAAATATTATTTGAATTTTAGAATTTTTGTCTTATTTTCCTGAAAAAAAAATACAAAAGAACCCAAAACACATATCATGTCGCTCCACTAATACACATAATTATCCATCCAGACAGAATAGTTCCTCTCCTGGAGCTGGGACTTGAACACTTTAATACTATGCCTAAGAGCCAATATTCCAGTTTTTCAAGTTGCATCGCACAGTAAGCCGTGCCAAAGGCAGCATTTAGGTATAATAAGACTAGAAGTGGAATCATGCCTGAATAAGCTTCTAACCAAATATCATTCAGAACCTTAATGAGAGCTGTGTCACTGCTGGTCCGGCCCGAATCCAGACTGAAACTTATCTAAGTGATCATTTGGGAAGAGAGAGATTAAAAAGATAGTTTGTCATTGGAAGACAGCTTTCTTTCAATGGTTTGCACCAGGAGAGACAACACAAGTGAACAAGAATGTATAAACTTTACTCAGTAAAAGACTTTGGCATAAACCCCTGTGACTGACTAAATTATTCAGCTTCTGTATGTAAATATCAGCCAATTCAAGATGCTATGGAGCCACAGACGTGGTCTTGATACTGGTCGCAGTGAGATGAATAAGTGAGATGAAACATGTAAATTGGTTTAAATATACTTTAGATGATGAATGGATAATTGGAAAGCTGCTAAACGAGTCCCAGTGCCATCATTAGATCATATCTGAGAGATGGAGCCCCAGATTGATGCTGAAATGAATTGGATTATACATTGTTTTTATTTTATTTATAAGGGGCCATTTAATGTGTTTTACCAGAGTTGCCTAAGGCTCATTTTCTTCTTTAGTCCCCTGGCAGATCACCAGTAAATTTAATTTGTGCTCGCGTCTTCAATAAATTTAAAATTACAAAGTTGTTCATCCTAAATAAGGTGAATAGTTGGACAAAAAAAATCAAAGATTACAAGGTTCAGTTCATGTTAATGTTTTTAGAAACACAGTTATCTAGAAAAATTGGCCCATTGGAAGCAATTTGAGCGACAAACCCACCTGCGCCCTCCTCGTCTGAGAGGCTGGTAATGGAGATGTAATATGACCTCAACAGACACTCACATGAGAAATGTCTTTCTTTACCAGCAAAATACATTCTTACAATTATTACTCATTATTATATTATTATTGTTATTATTAATGTGATACTGTAAGATCTTTTTTTCTGTTGCACTGGGGGCATTTCTGTGTATAGTAAGACCTCATGTCACGAACTGACTAACCTACACTTAGATGCTTGTTTCGTGTAGTTTGATACAGTTGTCAGTGGAGTTTGGAAGAAGATTCCAAAGCAAAACAAGTGTACTGTGATTATGTTCAGCACCCTCAATTTGTGTCTGTGCAATGCTCAGTATGCGCCTCGGCAAACACACTGTAATGACCAACTGTCTGAGATTTTTAACATATCTGCGGCGCTGGTGGTTGCTCACTATGTTTGGTATTCTCAGTCAGGCTTTTTTGTTGCTGGCTGGACTTGTTCTGAACAGCATAGCTGAATAACTGCTGGCTGGATTTCTGCAAAAGCCAGGGTGGATATTTATGGTCTCTACAGAGTAATTACTAATCATATAACCTTTCTTCTAACACCAACACAAGACCAAAATTTCCCACCTGTATGAATAATTCATTCTTATTAGTGCTGTCTTCACTGCCAGTGTTGTGTTCGGTTGTCTAGTGTAGGTGTAAGTGTTCCTTCTCTACTCTGACTGAGGACCAGCTGCAGAGCATCTTGGCCTCCCATCAGTTCTATTCTCAGTCATGTCAACTCTTTTTCTTTTCATTAATGCCACTAATTTTATTTGGTTTCATTGGTCTAAAAACAGTTCGAGTTCTGTGTGGCAGTTTTGGTTGACAGGTGGATTACTCATGTTGTCTGAAGAATCATGCTTATTTCTGCTACTATTTGAAAAACGTGTTCCTTTATTTGACCAATGTCAAGAAACACAGTGATAGACAGTCTGGGTTTATTAGCTGACTTCTCCTGAACTTTGGCAGAATGTCCAGATTACCAGTTTTGATACAGCTCAGTGTTATATAGTGTTATTTAAGAAATCCTATGATGTTATTTGACAGTTTTCTTTTTGTCTCTTATTGAATATTTTAGCCACTGATCCAGACTTGGTGATGCCTGCTGGTCACTTGGTGCACTAAGCCTTGATTATACTCACTTGCCAATGCGCATAATTATTATTGTGCTTTCTTGTCGGCTTTGAATCCACTGGGAGAACCTTTTTCCATGCATGTTAATTAGGTCAGCATCTATGTATTTGGCACATCCACACTTCTGCCCTTGAAGCGTGGTCACTGCAGGGACGCAAATTTTAGGCTGCATGTGGAAGTGAGTCCACACAAACTGTTGTAGACCTTTGCTGACAGACGCAGATGTAGATTGCCTGGTTGTAGACCTTTGAATCCTTACTCTCCATTGAGTTGACTGATTCGTCTGGAATTGGTGCTTAAAATGATAGTTTGTCAGCTGAAAAAGTAACTTGTCCAATGAGTATCACTATAGGACTAATGATTAGCCATTTAGCACCGTGCATAGGACTTACACCATTGTCAAGTTGTCTAGCTGTGCACTGGAACCAAACAGAAGAAGAATATCTGCTATGACTACCTTGATTAACAAACTTCTTTTGCATGCAGCATGTATTTTCAGTACCTTCCGTCATCTTAGTTTGTCTTTTCTCTGCTCCACCCTGCTCTTAAAAATGGATCAAAACCATTATGGCATCAATGTCAACTTAAAATGTCATTAGATTAAGGTGGATATCATTGTCATTAGTGATTGATTTGGGAAAATCGAATCCCACAACCCAGGGAAATCAATGAATGTAGATGCAATGTCAGACAGAAAATAGCAACAGAGTGTACCGAGTTGACAATTCTGTTGGATATCAGGCAAAGACAAAACTTAAAATTCAAACTTTAATTCACTTGGACTAGTCAGCAGCTTTTCACACCAAATTGTAAAGATGTTTTCTCAAGTCACTATTTTATCTCAGGTGTTTTCAGTGGCTTACCACAGCTCCTTGTTTGACTCACCACGGCTGCATATTCATTTTCTAAAAATTAATCAAACATACAATGGGACTGCTGTAATCTCTTTCTGCATGGGGAGTTGAAGTTGAACTTAGTCCACCCTGGCAGTAATCTCTTCTTCCTACACTGTCTTCACCTCCCTCCCTGCCCCCATCCCTCCCTCTGAGACAGAGAAGACAAGTGGGAGCTGAGGAATGCACTTTAGCGCTGGCACAATGGAGGCCTTTTGTGGAAGATGAAAAGAATATTAGTCACCACTAATGAGATTTGATGTTGGACTGCCATTGTCAGTTCAGGCCAGATGGGTAGGGTGCACAGCAGAGCAGCCAGTCTCCACACATCAAACACAAGGGGATCCCTGTATTGCATATTCTTCTGGCATTTAATGCAGTGACAGAAATGAAAAGATTCATTAAAAGCATGGCTTTTGTCAGCCACAATGCTAATGAGGATGCTGCTTTGTGTGCAGCCTCAAGCAGCAGGCACCTACAATCCATAACTGGGTCTGAACTTGACAACAAAACATCCTCTTGGGCTGTATTCTTTTCATCTCCGACACTGCACACTTCGCCTCCCTCTGATTCTCCTCTTACCTTGGTTCACTCTTCCTCCCTGGCTTTGTTTGCTCACTCAGACTCTGTATGATGACACAGTCCTGAAAGTTCTGTACATCATCCTCGTCATCCGAGATAAAATCATCTCAATGTGTCTCTGTTGATGCAGACTCAAATTAGACTCAGTGTACTGAAGTAGAATGTACACTGCATTTTCCCTGTGAACACACAGTATACTAGTACAACTAGGGCTGGATATAGTGATTATTTCCATTACTGATTCATCTGGCAATTCTTTTTTTCAGTGACTTGAACTGTGGATTTGATCTGATGCTCGAAAATTGTGAATCCTTCAGACAAAGATGACATATTCAAGTTTTTCTGAGCAAAAGTTTACAGATATTCAGTTTACTGTTTGTGTTGAAGAGTCAAATGCTCATATTTAAGAGGCTACAACCCCCAAATATTTTTTGCTGAAAACATTGTAAAAAATTACTATTTTAAATGATGATTGAAGTTGTTGCTAGTTAATTTTCTGTCAGTTATCTTCTTGATTCATCAATTAACCATTGCAGACCTAAGACCTTATAGGTGAAGTGTATAGCATTGATTATGTTGTTATATTGCAATGTTGCTGGGACGCCTGTGGTCCTGGACCTTATGTAAATGTTACCTTGACATGTATCACCCATGGCAACGGCATTCCCTGACAGCAGTGGACTCCCACAGCAGGACAGTGCACTCCACCACAGCACAAAAACTGATCAGGCACAGGTCGAGGAACACAACCAAGAGTCCTGGATGTTGGCCTAACCTCCAAACTCCCCAAATCCAAGTCTGATCAAGCATCCACAACATTTGCCGACTAAACCCAATACATCCGGGCCCCACCCAGCAAACCACAAAGTCCCACGGATACGCTGTCAAAGGCCAGATGCCAGAAACCACAAGAAACCCCCAACAGGTTCCAGGTCCAGGGCCCAGTGGCTCCACACATTTTTTTTGCAGCACAAGGGGAACCTTTGAGGGCATTTCAAAAAGTTGGGACCTAACTCCCATTTTGGGTCGTAACTCTACAATTTAAAATCTTATATCACTGCCCGGAGAAACTGAAGTGTTTGAAGCAATTAAAGAAAAAAGGAGAGGTAAGCTTTGAGCTGGCCTGCTGTTGCTCCAGGACAATGCACCCGTCCACATGGCACAGGTGGCAGAAGCAGCCAACCCGACCTAGCACCATCTAACTTCTAGAAATCTGAGGTCTAGATCGTCTGGCTTCTACCATCTGTGCAGATGGCCGTGGTGAGGCTAAGAACTTTTTGAGGTACCCTCACACATTAGATGAAGTTTTAGTGGTTTTACAATTGTGTCTGATCGGTGTATATACTGTATAAACTGTTTTCTGGAATCCTTCATTGGAATTTTATGGAAAGTCTATATGGATCTCAGTTTCATAACTATGTCTATAATTGATAGTGATATCATTACATTCTGAGAATGTGGTAAAATTAAGTCTGACAGAACAAATCACAAACTGTAAACACAGCCACAGAACTGCTAAACTTATTTGAAATTATCCCTCTCCTCCCAAACTATGAACAAATAGACAAAGTTCTGAGGTCTATTTTGACACCCATTGGATGCAGTATCATCTGGTACAGTGCCACAACAAATACAAGGAGTACCTGTAACCTCAGTTTATTCCTCTCACACAACAACATTGTATGGGAACAAGAGTTTATTCATCTGCAGTAGCAGTGAACACATGCTCTCGCTGATAACAGCACTACATTCAGAGCCTAACAAGTTATTTAGGGCTGATGAATCGTAACATTACCCTAAACAAACAGCAGGGCTGTGTAGTGACACTCTCCTACACAGAGAGCTGCAAAGTCTGTAGTAGTTCAGCTGCTTGCTGTGCTACAACCCAGGTACCCACACAGTGAAGGTGGGAGAGCGACAGGCTGATATTCACTGTGAATGGGACTTGAGGTTGCAGTCTGGTGCTGCCTGCTGACCTGTAGAGATTTTACACTACAGGGCAAAGTTGAAGAAAGTTCCCCTTTTTATTTGGATGGTTGGAGTTGAACAGGCAAGAGCCAATCACACTCACTTTGATTCCCACCCATAGACATTTCTTTTCGGCAATTTATATTCAGCCTTCTGTGATGCCTGGTTATCTGGAACAGGTCCTCAAATTTGCCAGCTTCAAACTGAAAATATTACTGCAAGTTCATAGAAAATACATTGATATCTGTCAGATCAGGTACCACTCATTCATTGCATTTACCGCACATTGGATATATCACACTTTCTGGTGAACCCAGTCACCCTTGAGACAGGAAAGCTTTGAAACCAGGCAGTGATACTCTCCCAGTTGTTTGTGACCTTTTGTGCAAAACAGGATGGACCCACACCAAAGACCGCAGTGCCATGGTGTCTTCCCTCTCTTCCTTCCCAATGACAGGCACTTACTCCTCTTGAACCAAAAAATATATGTGTCAAAACAACACTGAAGATCTGGAATCAATTTAGACGCCTGTTTGGGATTCAGAAAACCTCTTTCCCACTCTAGTAGCCTCAAACACCACTTTTCCCTCCATCTTTGGTTGGAGTGCTGGTCTAGCTTTGGTATTAAAAGATTTGAAATTCTCGATATTAACAATACATTTACTGCTTTTCAACTATTTTCATTTAAATTTGGGATCCTTGAGCACATTTTCTGAGTTTTTTTTTTGTCAGAATGTAGACAGGTTTTTCCTGACACATACCTTTACTATAATCAATATAAGCATTTTCTATTACAAATAACACTAAAGCCTCATGTGAGGAGTAACTGGGTAAGACACCTAATGAATTATGGGAAGGTGCACTGTAAGGTGTACACAAAGTCTCATCCAATGAAAACTCATTCATAGGGCTCAATAGATTAAACACCATCCAACATTTACAGGCTGTGAATCCTAATTGTGTAAGACGATTTGTCCCTGCAAAACAAGTTTTGGTGTTGCCTCTCTGTAGTTGGTTTCTGGAAAACTATTTTGAACACACTAAGAAGTTGGTATACAGATTGAACCAAACCCATTTATTGCAATATTTAGAGTTTGCTCACTCACATTACAACTGACCGAAATGAATAAGGATGTAATCGCCTATGTCACTTTGTTGAGGAGGCAATAAATTTTGCTTAGATGCTCTTTGCTCTTTGAATTAAAACATTTTCAAGTTGCACAAAGCTATAAAAAAATTGAACACACTCTGTAAGGGTCTATAAACACATTCTGTGCTGTATGGACATCCTTCTTGTCTTCAACAACTACATCAGACACATAAAGGAGAGACTCACCACTTAAAAAATCCCGAATAGAGCATTGGAGAAATGTCAGGAATTTGTATGAAACACATCCTGTTTGTTTAGTAGAAGTATAAACTGCGAGGAAAGAAGCTTTTTGTATCTTATTTTGTGGCACAGTCACAAAACTTTTCAAGCTTTTTCTTCCAGATTGGACTCATTGATTCTATACATGCAGTTTTTATGTCCTGCTGACTGTTAGAAATTGCAGTTGCGGCTCTGCCCCTATTCATTTTGACTGGAACCTGGAATTGTTTGCCTCAAGTAACTGCCTGGAGGCATTACGAAGATGGCTGCTGAATGCAAAGACCTTTGACTACCCATCCCTGCAGTTCAAAAGTGATGTATATTTACATTTATATATATTTTATACTATCTGACTCGGATGGGAGTGAGGACATGACACATTCTGGCAATCTAAGAGGCATTGTTTATGCATACATGGCATCCAGGATAATAATGAAGGCCATATTGTCTGATCTAGTGAACAAATGTAAAGAATTGATCGCTCAACACAACATATCCACAGAGATACTGCTTCATGCGAGGCCACTGACTGCCTATTGCCTACTTTGTATGTGTGAAAGCAGCATCACTCACTGAAAAAGCCATGAATGTGCTTCTAGTGTGTGTCAAAGCTCCAACACTCTTTTCCCTGCAGAAACACAGAGACTGACAGTGGCTTCTGAAGAATAACTAACTCTTCTCTGAGGCCTCTGACCCTCCATGTTGCACTGTTCGATTTGTAAAATATGAATGAGTATGAAAATTACCATGACATCCTGAGGTAAAGTTTGACAGTGACATCATGTTGAAATGATTAATATAACAATGTAAAGAAGGTCCCTTTGAACTAATTCCTATGCTCAGTGAGTTACTTTAAAGCTGGGGATGGCAGAAATCTGGAAAAGGACCAATAGATGATGCATGCAAGACAGAAACGCCAAACTATTAGTAACATTAAACATAGCCACTTATCACCAGCTTTTAATGCAAACTCTACCCCCATGCAACCTAACCAACAGATATAACAAGAAAATGAAAATAGAAGCAGCTCACCTGTTTAGGAGAAGAACAGCAAGCTGGGAATATAGTAGTCAGTAAGTGTGACTCCATTATCGATATTGAAACATGTTTTGCTGCAGTCCACCTTCTTTCTTTTTTTGGGTTGCTTTGAGGTTTAGGCAGCTGTTACCTGAAACATCAACTTTTCCTGCAGATTTTTTTTGCCATTGAATGAGACTTTCCACCATTTATAGAGACATACATAGATAGATACATTTAACTATGTTATAACTCACCTGTTGTCAGTGGACTGAAAGGTAAGGGGAGATATGTAGGTCTTGCCCTCTGATTTTATAGTTACACAAGGCTGAGCTGCCTGCAAATCTTGTCTAACAGTCAGAGATCAAAAGAAAAACCAGATGTGGAATATCTTTTTGGCTGAATTAATGCAGGGTTGAAGCCATCGAAGCCAAACATGCTTCATATAAATGTAATCTCTAATGATTAAGGATAAGAAACAGACAGTATGTAAAGAGTTATTTCAATCTATGGAGGTTTTCCTATTGTTATAATGAGATTAAAGAGAAATATGATTTAATTTAGATGTCCATAAGTGATTCCCTTCTTTTTGGACATTGTCCAGGGTACTTCTCAGTCCCATTGTATGTTTGATTAAGAGCAGACAAGGCTACCCAGTGGTTTCAAGTCCATTAATAACTCTTCGTTTCTTTATTAATATTTATTTCAACCCTACATTCATACTAAAACTGTATTTTCTCACCCCAAAAATTTTCTTTTGCAACACACTTTTCAGACAGATATTCCTGCTAAAACTACCTTTTACCACTATCCTGAATACAGCTCATTTTCTCAGAAAATTGTAGACAACTGAATAAAGAGGTAGTGTTGTGACACAGGGCAGTGATCATGGAGTTCTCCTTTGTCAGGATCCCTTGTCATTGCATTTGAAAAAGCTTTTTAACGTCATTTCTCAATATGCAGGGACGTTCAAAAGCCCTTTAATATTCCCGAAGATAGACACCATGAAACTGTTGCCAAATTTTGTCAGCTGGTGTCGTCATTACCACTCCTGTTCAGGCAGCAAGTAGTTTTCCTTGTACGTGAGGATAATGTTGTGAAAGGACTGTTTAAACCCAAAATATGATCTTTACCTAATCCTAACCTTAACCAAACAGTGAGTATACAAAGAAACCTATGGGACATGAACTTCATTCTCTTGGGTTGAAGTCCTGTGACTTATGCCACCACCGTACCTCCAACCTCCTTAGATCATTGTTTTTAACTGGAATACATCTCATCAAACACCGACACCAAAGGAAAGCTAGTGCGTATGTCTGAAATCTCAGCAGCTTTTACAGAACATGCTGGGAATTAGAACAGATTGGATCATCGCATGCAGATGCTTTGCAGTGAATGCAACTTTGCCTAACTAGCTAAACTTATGGTAGAAAATACCGGCAGTTAACCACTACACTATGTGAGTAAGTATCTTATAAACCTCCAAACGTATGGTTTTATTACTTAAACTGGACTTCCTAAATCATGTTTGGTCTTCACAGCAGCATATTTAACACCATACCAACACAGGCCCCTGGATTTTTGCTAAGCAACTTTTCCAAAGTACACTGAATTGAACTGAAAGCAGTTATTGACTAGAAGATTTAAGGTCAATGTGGAACCTGAGTCTGCGTAGACTCTCAATCATCTGGGCCACAGTAATCCTAAGAGCTTACGTAAAAGCCAGTTGGACTTCTCTTTTTGGTTGTTGAAGACATTTCACTTCTCATCTAAGAGGCTTCTTCAGTTTTGAAAAGAACCAAACTGAACTGAAGTGAAAAAGCTTTTTGGCATACAGGTGGCATACAGGTGAAATCCCTTCAAGAAATATAAAGAGAAGTCTTGGTGCTTTTTACTGAAGATCTTAGAATATCCTGAAATATTTTGGAAAATGCTTGGTACTTATGCAAAGTAGAAAATTTGTAGTTTAATGAACCAAAAACATTCAGTATCAACCTTTAAAGGAGCTCATACTGAAGACATTCTCCGAAATTTCGGGGCAACCGTGGCTCAGGTGGTAGATCAGGTTGCTGACTAATTGTAAGGTTGACAGTTTGATCCCTGACCACTCCACGTGCAGAAGTGTTCTTTGGCAAGACACTGAACCCCAAGTTTCTGGATAGCAGCTCTACCATTATTTGTGTGTGAATTGGCAAATGAGAAACACCTAGAAGAACCTAGCTATGGGTAAAAAGGTGGTGCATAAGTGCAGACCTTTTACCAAAGTAACAGCAGTTTTCATTGTGTTGCTCTCCTTCAAAACAGCAAGGGCAGCTCTATATTTATTCAGCCTTCCCAGTGGGGGCACTGGTCCCAGCAGGGTCAGAGGGATGTTTGGCTGACCTTGCTGGGAGATAACCCAACAAGTTCGGCCGTTGGTCTCACAATACAGCCACTTCCTGTCTGGATCTCCACCCACACTGATTAGGAGAAGGTTCAGAGGTTTGATTTCAACAGTGCATTCTTTATATCAGTATAGTAACCTTAATCTGTGTATTATGACTCTTTACAGCCACATGTTGTGTTATCGATACTAAGATTGGGACAGTTTAAAGGAAATAAAGCTTTTCTGATACAACAGAGAATGCACTAAAAAAATGTTTATGTCTCATGCAAATTTCTTTAAAGTCTGTGTGTTTTTTTTAACCTACAACTGGGTTCTAAAGAGACGTATTAAACAGAATTGGTATCTCAGAAATACAGCTGTGAGGAGCAAACAGGAACTTCCTTAACTGCTTCTTCTCAGTCATGACCTGACCTCACCTTTTGTCTCGCACATTCAAAAGGACTAAATGAGATGCAGCCTGAGGTCCACAGTTAGTTGTTAATGGTATCAGAGGGAGTTCTCAGCCTCTGTTTGTTTTTATATTAATAATTCAGTGTTTTGTTTTTTTAAATGGCGTGGTTAGTCATCTGTGAACCTGCTGACTCTGCGAAGACCTTTTTGTGTCTAAAGCTTCAGATGAACTTGTGAACTCCATGACTTTAAAATTCTCTCTGGTTGTCAAGTGTCTTGTTGATTCGCATAAGTGGCTGCAAAAACTCTTCAAAAGATAAAGGAAAGTGGAATTTTAAGTACAACTGAAGTCCAAACCACAGGCAAGTAGCACTGAATACTTGTGTTTCCTAGTCTGTCGTTTGAGCCTTTGCAGTTATCCATAGGATTATCTTCAACATACTTGGCATTCAGTGTTTACCTTCCCTGTGAGGTGTAGTCTGTTGATGATTTGTTCACATATTGTACCTGTGAAGCAAAGCAAGCATAATATATTAACTAATGAAAACAAATTTTACCTGACTTCCTCCTAAAGCCACTATAGTGTATTGCTGTATCACTTGAATGTGAAAGTATTGTTTTGGAACTCTTGTTAGATTGACAGAGGTTTTCATTCATCTTAGAACAGCGATCTTCAGCCTGTGCTTCTTTAATTAACGGTCAGTACCAGTTGTAACCTGCTGGCAGTTCTTAGGGTACATCATCAACATCATACCATTCATCATAGCCAGAAACTGTAAAAACAGAAAGAATTGTCAGATTTTCAACTTTCTGCCAATCCTTGAATGTATCATATGAAATGTGAGGTTCCATCAGGAAAAATAATCTGATTCAAGCTTACAATCCATTTTTAAAAAGAGATATTTCTACAATTTCATCGAAAGCTTTGCCACAAAGCAAAAAACTTGTCTTAAAATTAAGTCTTCAGAAGCCAGACTTCTTATGTGACAAAAATTTAGAGAGTCCTCGACTGAACTGCAGGCAGTGTTTACACACAACAGAGAGGAGATGAAAACAGAACTTCAATGAAGCAAATGTGGTTGAAAAATTGTATCCAGTAAGCTGTCAGCAAGTTGTTGGAAAATACATTCAGCATGGTGAAATATCTTGCAAGCGTTGATATGCAGAGTAGTGTGGAAAAAAAGCAGACTTTGTAGAGGTAAAAATGTAAAGAACCTGATCAAATACCTTATCTATGACGTGGAGTCCCCATTTTTTGTCTAGTAATTGTGACACTTGTGCACACTTGGTAAAAGATTGATCCAATATTTTTTTTTACACTTGTGTTAAATATATACACAAAAAAATAGGATTTATATCACTCTATCTGTGTCACATGGCACATTTTTACCTTTTTTAAAACTTCCAGCTATGGCTTTGCTGTTTCCATAGAAGTGCAGGATTTTATATTGCAGAAAAAAATGAGCCCACAGTGAGTAAAAACTGGACAGGAGCAAAAAATCTTCAGAAGGTGCGTGGGATTCAGAGGGTTAAACTTTGTAATAAAAACTGTCTTTTGTTTGACTTTGAAGAGAAAACATTTCTTGAGGGAACAAAAAGCGTGCATCCCATGCAAGTCAAATTTGTTGCAGACTGCCGGTGCCAGTAAATGGTGGCAAAGGGCCAGCCGACGGGGACAACTTCAGTTTCTGTCACTTTCTTCTTGAGCTGTCTGCTCTTTGCTCCCCCAACCCTCCCTCCCAACTTCCCCTCAATGCTTCCTCCATCCATCAAAATAAATCGCTCTCCTCAACTTCCAGGAACAGAAGCTGCCCGATCAGTTTCCAGATTGCACACTGTGTAACCAAACGCTGCAACAGAATGTCATCCTGGCGTCAGGAAGAGTGTTTATGCTGAATTACAGCTGACACACATCAGATGGGTTTTGCGGTGACTGGGAGAATAGCACGGCTATAATCTGACTCCTCTTCATTGCCTGGAAATGAAAGTCGGTTTTGGAATTCACACTTGTTATGAAAGTGTTGCAGGGTTCAAACGGGTGACGAGAAAGAAGCCTTGCAGAGTTTAGACTCTCTTCATGCAGAAAGCGTTCCTTTAACTACAATCAGCTGTTTTCCTGGAAGTCTGGGGCAGCACCAGTGTAATTGTTAAAACAAGCTTTTTGCCACCCAGCCCAGCAGCTTTACAGCCAGAGTTTGAATCAGCTGACACACTGTGTGGATGTAATGAGTTGTAAAAAAGCTTGCTTTAATGAACACCATCTGCTTAATTGTACTGACCGTGCACCTGCATGCCCTCACTTTCACACGTTCATCAGCTTGTACACGGAGGTTAATGTGCAAGTTGAAACAGTCCATAGCACCTGCAGCTTTTCGCAGCTAAGGGGATTAGAGCTGATCTATACATGACAAAGAACTTCTGTGTTGCTCTTTTCACTGTTCGATTCACTGGTGCCTTCTGGCTCAAAAATGGATGCATTAATTACTTAATTAAGAGTGACCATTGAGCAATTATTTGCTGAGATATTGAGTATTAGCATAACTTTAAATTCTACTCTAGTAAATCTCATTGACTAATGTACTTTTCACTCCACAGTGTTTGTCAAACAGCTTGAGCTACTTGCTGCTCCTCAAATTGCATACCATCCTTGTCCAGCGTAAACCACATATTTCCAAATGCGGTGATTTTAAATTTTTTGTGATAAACTAAAGATTTAAGTGTTCCTTGATGAGCTGAGAAAGTTCTCCTACTCCTTAAGCTAAATAAACTGTTTAGTAACCCTCTGGAAAATGGAAAATTCATTGTCAAAAAGTTGAATTTGCTTATTTTCTAAGTTCATGAACAGTTTACTTCTCAAAGTATGGAGCAGCAAAGCTACAGACATATGATGTTCATGTAGAATGTGATGCATTTAGTAGTTAAACTAGCTCAACCTTCAACATCTGCATTTGTAAAATGCAACATATGCTTTAAGGCAGCAGTAATATGAACCCAAAAATATAATAACAAAACGCTGACAGGGATCATTTTACCACACAATGAGTAATTCTACTTTTGGTAGATAAAGTAATGTAAAGTTTTGAATGTCTGTGTAGATTCTCAGTCATCCAAGTCATGATAATTATAGGAGCTTCAGTAGAAATCAACTGGACTTCTCTTTTAAATTCTTGAAGACATTTCACCTTCATCCAAGAGGCTTTTTCAGTTCTAACTGACTAATGGGGAGTTCCAGAATATGTAATCACTCTTGCTCACATTGCTAATGGGCCATTAATGACCCAGGACTCATATGCCTCCAGGTGTGAATTGTTGTGAAATCAGGTGATCCACCAGTGACAACAATCATGGTGGTGGAGTTGAGAGTTTACACAACAAAGGATGTGAATCTGCCAAGTCAGGAGAGACTCAAGTTGTTAACGATGGCGAAACTTTCTAGGGAGAGACCTTTTCACTGCATTATAGGTGTTTGATAAGTGGTGTCGTAAACCCCCTCCTCTGTTTAGAGATGGCTGTTCCAATTTGACATAGATGGCTTCCTTCACTCCTCTCTAAAACCATCTATCTGCTCTGTCCAAAATGTGTACATTACTCTCCTCAAAGGAATGTCCTTAATCCTTCAGATGCAGGTGAACTGCTGAGTCTTGTCCTGAGGAGCTTCTCTCCTGAAGCTGTTGTTTAGTCTCTCGTATGTACAAGTCTGTGTACTCTTCACTGCATTGGACTTCATATGCAACATTGCTCTGCTTGTATGTTGGTGTTTTATCCTTGGGGTGAACCAGTCTTTGTCTTAGAGTGTTGCTGAGTCTGAAGTGCACCGGGATGTTATGTTTGGAAAAAATTCTCCTGAATTTCTCAAATACTCCAGCTACGTATGGTATAACAATGTTGTTCCTCCTGTTTTCTTCACTGTTTGTTGTGCTGTTGTGTTTCCTAGAGCTTTTTGTAGATTTGATGAAGGCCCAGTTGGGGTAGCCACACTTCCTCGGGGCTTTCCTAATGTGGGAATGCTTCTTTTCCTTTCCCTCTGCATTGGAAGGTTTTGAAATCAGGTTTTTCCTTGTAGTAGCATATTTTCACATACTATTAATACTTAGGTCATGGATCTGAATTCACCTTCCAGCCCTGGTTGCAGCCAGCATTTTGAAATCTGTGCTATTCAGTTTGCTTCCTCTGTTGCATTACATTGTAGTCCAAACAGTCATTATGTCAGATCACTCACCTCATAAATCAACTACATAAGCAACAGAAGCTGCTAAAAGTGAACCATAAGGAGTCATGTATAATAAATTTATGATAGACGTCAAGAGATAAAACTTTACCCAAAGTTTATGTGTATTACATAAATTAAATGTCTAATAGCCTTGTGAGCAGGAATCATATTAACAGATGTCCTTACATCAAGGAAACATGCCAAAACATAAGAACCTGAAGCTGCTGGAAACACTACATTCTGCTGCACCAGCACTGTGCATGTGGAAGTATCTTGTTCCTACTTATTGAGAGCACATTAGTGACTCTGCTTCAGGTTGTTCTAAATACTAATGTCAGTATGTTAATGCAGTGTGCACTTTATAATCACGACTATAATCACTTTACCACTGCCACACTCACTCTGTTCAAACCAAAGTTTGCAAATGCACAGTCCCCTTAATGCCGCTCTCAGTTTGAGTATGCTTATTTGTTTAGGATTGCTTTAGTTTTTTGTACATTGTGTACATTCGGTTATGCAGGATCAACAAAGTAAGAATTTCACTGTACAGTGTTACTGTCTAGTTTTCTGTGCGTTTGACTATGAACCTCCTGAATCTTGAATCTTATGTGCTCATAAAGTGAATGTGGTCATACAGATGTTAGAGGGTGCAGCATTTAGCATGTTTACAGTCTAAATTTAGCAGAAGAGGATGTGCATTGAGAACCTGTGGACTGTACTGAAGAATATTTGTGTCAGAGAGCCAACAAATTTAGTCGAACTGCACCAATTCTGTCAAGAGGAGTAGTCAAAGATACAACCAGAAGCTTGTGGACAGCTACCAAAAGCACCTAACTGAGGTGAAAATGGGCAAAAAACATTTAACCAAATATTGGAATTGCGATATATATATTTTTGACCCAGCAGATTTTGTCGTATTTCCAGAAGACTTGTAAGAAATCTGTGAAAGAACCAACGTGCACGAGTGTTTTTTATGACAAAGATGCATGTGTTTCAATGATTCCGTTGAATTAGAAAATTCAGAGTTGTAGGAGTCATTGGGAACTTAAGGCTGACATGTTACACATGATCTTTATAAGTCTATGTAAACTTCTATTCACGAGTATAGATCTTAAAATATATAGCGTTTAGCATGTTTACTATCTAACTTGAGCAAATAAGCACAATAGGATGTGGTAATTAGCATTAACTATAAAATATAACTGCTGCTGATAGGTATGTCGTAGTTTTCCAGATATGTAGTCATAAACGAATGTACTGATCTAATTAAAATTTGGACCTGATGATGGTGCCGGAGGATTTATCATGCTGAAACTACAGATATTTGTTTCATGGCAATTCATCCAATGTTCACTGCAATAGTGTGAATCGAACACTGGTTCATGCATGTCAAATTTTAATGGCAGTTTAACCACTATGTTCCTTCCAGTTCAAATATACTTATTGACTGCCACCGTCATCCTAACAGCCATTTTGCTAGCAGATTGGTGAGTGTATTGGCAAACAGGGTTACCAGCATTTAGTCTGTACCCATCTGGCTTCACACTGTGCTTATATATACAGTAGTTTAGATGTCTAATTAGAAATCACCAAGATGGTCCCTGTTTTTTTCTAGACATTTTTTTGCCTGCAATGAATTCTTAGTAAATTTTAAAATTTCAGAATTTCTACATCTCTACAAATTTATGTAAATCTTGAAATACACCAATGTAGTCCAGCTTAATATCAAATGATCTGCATCCAACTATTATCCAACAGTGCGGCCTCAGCCAGTTCAGTGGTGATCCAGGCAGCAGGTTTCCAGAGAAGGACAAAGCCCTGAGCATCAGAGGCTTACAGAGAAAGGAGTGTTTTTGTTTAGGCTCTCAAAGGGGCCCAGAGTCCGTCTGTCCCTCCCCATCTCCCTTCTGTCTTAGCAGGGGAGGGGGGCTCAGGGGTGCATGGTGACTTTTGACACCGGGCATCTGTTGCTTAACCAGGGAGCTCTTTCTGGAGTCCATGTGCAAGCTAATACTGTACTAACATCCCCCTCCTCCCCCGGTGGCTTCTGACCCCAGACACATGGTCCACACGTCTCAGGTTAACGTCACACAAAACATCAATGGATCCAGTTTCGCTTGTGCAGGCTTGAGTTTAAGAAAAGTTACCCAAACTTCTCCAGATTTCTTTCAAAATGTGCTGCGCTAGTTTAACATTTTCAGCTTGCTTCATTGCAGGCAATTAGTTAATGTCTCCATGTTCCCCTCTGGAGCATAGAACCACCAACAATGTGCTAATGCGGGCAGCAGATACTTTTGTCAAGGGAAGAATGCACAATCTGTCTTCCATTTGAACATTAACAATGTTGTGTTTCCAACTGTTTCCCCCCCCGAAAAAAAATCCCGAAAAGCTCCAAAATGAATAGTACAATCTGCTTCTATTAGGATAAGGGAAGTCCCTCAGTGCTGCCAATCATTGTCAATCTGTGCTTTTCCTCTTAATTAAATAAGAGATGTTCCTTTCTTTGACTTCCTTGCTTCACTGAGTAAGTCCCATTCATTATCGGCACTGCTCTGATTAATGGCTCCGTATCAACAGGCAGTGTGCTGCATCTGTTGTCCTCTCAGTCAGGGGGGGACGCAGAGTCCTTTTTAACTTGTAGGAGCAAAGATTTGGCAACGTGGAGGGACACTGAAATTTTAGCCAGGATTTGAAAAATGAGCAAACAGTTAAAATGCATATGATTCAGCTAAAGTGGTATAGACAGGAAAACATTTAAGACAAAACCTGCTGCAAAATGTAAATACCAAGGTTAGTTTTTAGTAACTTGAATTTATTATGGATGCGTTTGTAAATGCCTCCTTCATTTGTGGAATAAACTTAATGTCTCTTTTGCACTCCAGGTACTTAATGTAAATGGTTGATTCTACAACAAATTAATGAGATATTTTTTATGTAAATTAGCCAAATCAAATGCCAGATACTTAGCGACTGGACTGTTTGCATTACAAGTCAAATCTTTTGTTTGGTTCTGCAATCTCAAAAAAAAAAAAAAACATTCCACATTTGTTGGAGATTCCTCTAATTGTGGATATGTGATGATTCATCAGCAGGCACATAGTGATGTCTCTTTTCAGCCTCTTCCTTGGATATACTTTTAACGTAAAACCTTCCCTGATTGAAAATACTTTTATTTCTTCTAAGAATTTTCCTACCTTTTTAACACTGTGTGGGTTTTATGCCCCAAGTTGTGCTGCTTTCTGTCTCTAAATTCTGATTATTTCATGACTCGTCTGTTTCATTTTTGCTGCCTTGTGAAGCACTTTGTAGCCAGGATTTTGAAAAGAGCTCCAAAAATTCTTCGTATTTTTAATTCCATTTCAAGTAAAATCTACATTATTTATATACTACGTTTAAAGTTGCACCACAGTAAAACCGGTGTAACAAATTAACCTGACGGGTTTAAATTTTGAGATCAAGCACGGAGTGTGTAGGAAGAATGTCACAGTCAGTTATAAAATACAGTCCATTAACTTCTTCATTAAAGGTTCAGTTCAGTACAGCCTGTTGGGGATATAGGTTATATAGTGTACGCAAACTCTTCCTATTGGCTCGTTGTAAATATGTCCTGAGTTTAAACCTTATGGCACAGTTCTCCATACTATGTAAGAAATGCTGAGTCCATCTTTCCAAGACAAAAGCCTTTTAGGGGTGTAAACATCTTCTCTGGTTGACCTCAAACTGTAAACTTTTTGACCCCTCTTCAATAATTAAGCTACATGAAAGTTTCTCAGCTAACGTAAAAAATGTTCCCCAACAACGATGACACATGCACACAAAAGAACAGATAGATAATAAATGATAACCTAAGAGCTCATGATGGGTTTTACTAATACAGCTGGAAACTCTGTGGCTTCACTTCATCTTCAAAGTCCCCCAAATATGTACACACAGTAGCTTCAAACTGACAACCTATAAAAACCCTATTTCACTGTTTAGGCCTGTCTATCTTGCTAGACATCGGTTTATCTGTGTTTTCATGTGACTGCACACCTGCTCCATTACATGCCCACTACTCTTTCTTTCTGTCGAACAATCCAGCCTCTATTTGTAATTATCAGCGAAGGCCAACATGGATGGCCAGGTCCATCCAGCCTGACAGGGTAATACAGTAACTCACTCTGAGGGAACTGAGGAGGGTTTCTCCAGGAGCCGGCCTGTTCGCTGAGCCAGAGAAAGCTGTCAAGTGCGCCATTAAGCCCGGCGCAACAACCAATATATCTGCCAGCAGAGATGCATTACAGATGTCTAATTCCACACACGAGAAAGACAGACGTGATGGGAGCAAACCGAGCATGGAAGGGTTTGAATGGTATATGTCGAGCATTGATCTCAGCCAACATGGGCCGCGCCTCTTCTCCCAGTATTTGTTAAATTTCGTTCACGTGACAGCAGCATTATTTGATCTGACAGTGGAGTCGAGCCAACACGAGTAACACGTTCTAAGCACTGCTTAGCCAGTAATTTACAGAGCCACAACACTGAATGTTAAATAGTATTGATCATGTCTCAGAGCACCGAACCCATTATTAAGTGCTTGTGACCAGGAAATTAAATGTCTACAGTAGATGACGTGCAGGGAAATCAGTGAAGAATGACTCTCAACTAAATCGGCTCATTTCCGTAGTATTATACCCTCTAATATCAGTAATAGAAAACTGGCATTTCCTCAGTCAGAGTATAAAAAAAAAGGTTCTTATGAAGAACAGATCATAATGTGAGAAAAGCTGTATAGTTTCACAACAGAAGCTTTACTCTGTGAGACCAAAAAACCTTCCAGTGCTCGATTCTTCCAACTGCTGCCCCACAAAAAAGTTCAATTATAGCGCTTTTTAAAAGTTCAGGAACTCTCTGCAATGGGCTTCCTTGATTGGTCAAGTACATTAGCATTTTTTACAGCATTTTACAGCCACCATTTATAGGAATCTGCAACTACACACACATTTATTTTGTTTTTGTTAATTGTCCCTCAACACAATAGTATACAGCTGCAGAACAAATCCTATGATGAAGCGTTAAAACAAAGGAAGGCATCAGACAGAAATTAGAGATTTTGATCTGCAATGCAGGAAGAATATCTTTGAAATTTTGCTGAGCTCATCAGTGTCTGAAATCATTTTATGCAAAAATGATGAAGTCTTCATGAGGCTTTAGACTGTCTTGGACATGCAAGTCTTAAAGAAAGAACAGTTCAGGGACAGTAGTACATATACTTTCAGGGGACTTTTGTTTGCTTCATGATACTGTAAATGATCCATTAAATGGTGACTTTTGAATGCAGTGTTGCACAGTGAGGGTTCATTGGAATCACTTCACACCTACACTATGCTGATTTTACCACCAATCCATTGTCTGTGCAATAAAACTGAAGGTGAACTATGTAATCTTTTGAGAAAAGCTGTCTGTTGTAGCTTCCAGAAAGGTCAGTTCCTCCTTTGTGGGAAAAGTAGAGAGGAATTTGTCAAAAAAATGTAGTCTGAGAAGCATGGGCCTCCTTTTTGACTGAACATATTGAAACAGACCCTTGTTGTTGCTTTAAACCATTGTGTTTGAGTACTTTCTTTCTCAGCTTGTGCCTTGCTTAGTTTTTGGATGTTTGCCTCAGCCTTCTACCAGTTTGTTTGCATGCTTGGTTATTGATTTCAGAACCTTCTAGTTGTAATTAGAGCTCACTTTTGCTTTTTCCAACCTGTCTGCTGTGTCGTATTTGGATCCTATGAACTGAAATTGCTTACACAGGCGGCACCATTTATTAGTCTAAAGTCATGACCACAGAGCTGGTCGGTATCCATTTTCTTATCAGGTAATCAGGTTAAGATCGTCTCGCCTGTCCAGACTATGATGTCATACTGGCCAGACCAAAAGCAGGTAGAAGAACTCCTCCATCTCCTTGTCATTATATTACAGATAAATGTCAGAGCGACCAATGATAACACAGTGTCTCTGCAAATCCAATCAGGCTCCTTCACCGAGTGTGGCTTCATGCACCCATGAAGTTAATGTGTTTGCGGTCAAACCTGGCTGTCTGTCCGCTCTCCTGAGCTATCTACCATCTGCTGCTCTTTTGGACGTTAGAGCACCACATTTGTCTCGCTGCCTGTTTGGATTTGTGCTTTGCTAATTTGAAAGATAATGTGGAGCGGAGAGTAATGAGAAGGATGTTTGAAACTCATTTTTATCACTGTTTTCTTTCTGAACTCTCAGAAAATCAGAGATCCTGATCCATGTATCTCTCAGACAAAGATAATCCAAAGTAAAGAAGATGAAGTGGATGTTTTTCAAAAACAAGCGATAAAGCCTAAACCTAACAGACCAAGTACCTATCGTGACCTCTTATCTAGCTTAGTTCACACAATTACTCCTTTCTCAAGGATTTAAAAAGTATTTATCTCTCTTAAGTTCACATCCTGGTAGGAAATAATGGTCTCCGACAAAAGGTATGTAGAAAACCTCGTGTGAGCAGATAAGCACCATAATCCAGCTAATAATGGGAGTGTAATAGTCACCCTCTACATGGCTATCTGTGTGCAGAGCAGCAAGGATTCTCTACAGCTTAAAATACGAGTAAAGCAGTTGGGTTGGTTTTTAATGTCAAGTCAGGTCATGTTTTATTCACACAGTACCTGACTACAAAATGTCACTATAAACTGTGTTCAAGAAAAATACATGTCTATCAATGTCATGGGTGTATAGTAAAGGAACATATGAAGAATTTAAAGGGGCCATCCATCTCAGCCATGACAGGGTGGTAATAAGCACCTGAAGCTCTGTCACACTTCCACTGTCTTGTAATGTCAGTGTTTGGTTTTCATTTTACGCCTTTGAAAATGTTTTATTTAACCTCCTTTGTTAATGCCATATAAAAACCCCTGTTCTTTCAGAGCTTATATCCTTCCTTTGCCAGAGCATTCAATTCAGTATATTTGCATTCTGTAATTGTGTCTCCTGAGCACTTGCAATGTTCAGAGTTACTAAAATCCAGCTTTCCTGCAAGACATCCACTAGGTACCCTCTTTTCCAAGAACCTCTAACCCCATCATGTCTCTGCATCGACACATGGAATGAAATTGATGCACATAATGGGGCCTGGCTTTTTGAATCTGAAGTCTGAATGGTTGGCTAGGGTCGATAAAAGGTACTTGATTTTTGTACAGGTGCTTTTTAGAAAAAGAGCCCAAAGTGGTCTTAACCCTCTGAACCCCAAAATGCACCGGTGAGTTTGAAGGGACTGTTATCTTTTAAAAAAAATTGAACTGGCAAGATTAGACCATTTATCAGAGGCAGAAACTGTAAAGACGGACAGAGCTGTCCAGTGGCCCTCCAACTCATCATCAGTGACATGCTGCTGGGAGAACTTAACCACATCTAAGCTTTCATTATATTACGTCAAAAAAGTCATGTCATTTTTTATGTCTCCATTCACAATTCACCAAAATTTAAGGCCAAAAGTAGGTGCTCTTTAGCACAACCAAGAAATTATTAGTAACTTCACTGTGAGCAGTAGTCATGTGACAGGAATTCAGAAACTTTTCGACTGAAGTGCCGGCTGTGCTTACACATAGCAGAGATGAATCAAGTATGTAGACACAATGTAAATAAATATAAATGCAACATATCTATAGTATAATGAGTCACAGTTTTTTCAGTATTAGTAACTTTGAAAACTTGGAAAAATGTTATCTATGTTTATTCCAGTTTCAGTGATATATATTTTAGTAATTTAACTAATAAATAATCAAAGAAATTCAACTTTTCCTTTTTCTTGCTTTTATGATTTAATGCATTATAACTGTTATGCTGTTATACTTTGACTTCTCTCTACTTGTAGACATGGTTATGCTGTTTAAATAGAGATGCAGGAAAAATGAGGCCACAGTGAGCAGACATGTTCAGACACTGCTTGGTCTTCAAAAGTAATCAAATCTAGAAAGAACATTTCACATGAAGCATACTGACCTTTTAGTCCTATACTTGTTCAAACCATGGGACACAATTAGTCTTAGCATCTTTTGGTCCTTTTCTGTTACATTTCTGACAATTACCATTTAAGGCATGTTTGCTGTCGTTTCAAAAAGACCCCTTTGATCTGTATTATTAAAACACTTCCTGTTACCACTAGTAATCACATCTGAAGATAATAGAGATGACTTTGGCTTCTAAACATTTATCTGGATCAGCTTCTTCAGTTTTAGACATTTTATTTTGCAAGTGCGGTCCAGTTACATAACATCACGCAGGAAGTCTCACATTGACTAAAGCAGGAGGATGACCTCATTCACACGCTTCCAAGGAAGCACATGAGATGCTTTGAGCAAACACATGACCAGAAGGAACAAAGAAGCATCAGAGGCCTCCCATCGTAATCACTGTGTGAGAAAAGGGGGGTCACCTGCTTACTAGAGGGTGAAATGAAGTAAAATATTCAGTGGTTACTAAAAATAACCCCAATCCCAGAGGCTCTTTAAAAATATATTCTTATGTCATGTATAGTGTGTGATTAATATTTCATCAGCATCTCCACCAGTGCACTTGCTCCCTGCTGCTTTGAAGTTTCTCTTTATTTTACTTGGTGTGCTTCCTCGACTTTTGGCTGCTCTTGCCGTGAAAGTGGTACTGATGTTGTCTGCGGGGAAACACCGGGAGGCTAGAGAGTTGCATTATGGATTATACACTGAGTTACTTGCTGCTTTTCAGCCAAGACAAACTACTGCAATGTGACAGACTTTTCTGTGGTGTGATTAGAGAATAGAAACATGAATTGTCCGACAGTGAAGTAGCAGTGGGATTTATTTACGACATGCTTGAGAAATTCAAGTCCCAAAGCCAGTTTCTCCAGCTAGTCAAAATTTAAACACATTAAGATATGTTGACTGCACTGAGAAGTATAGACAGGTGACTAATTAAAAGAGAAAACCAAATTGAATGACTGGAAGAATACAGCAAATGTAGATGTGTAAAAACTCCAAGTAATTTAGTCTGATTTTGTACCACAATGATAAGAAGAAAAGATGTAAGTGACTTTGAAACAGGGTTCAAGTTGGGGCACGGATGGCAGGAGCTTCAGTCACAAAGACTGCTCAACTGGATTCAGTGGGAATAGTGACTAAAATGACTTTTGCTCATAGATGTATGGGAAACAAGTCAGCAGATCTGGTTAGAAATTGCATATGGCATTCCACATTTGTGTTTTTAAGCTTCTCTACTTTTAGGCCCCATGATTTATTTTTTGAAAAATTCATTTTGACTTGACAATACAAAAGATTTACCATCAAACAAATGTAGAATGTCAATTTCCTCAATTGGTTAGTTAATATGTAAGTAAAAACATTTACAACACAAGTATATGCAAACATTAGACGATTTTACCAGACCTCTCACTGGTAGATTGTATAAGTGAACCTATTGTCAACCCAGTATGTTAAACAGTTATGTCCTTACTAGACTATTCTGAGACATTAACAAGGCAACAAGTGAGAAAGTAGTCCTAAGAAAGTGTAGCACATGATGTTCATAGTTTGCATCCTTTCATAGACCTGTAATTTAAGTTTGCTATTTTATTAACCATAACTACAGTCTTTGCCAAACCCAGATGTGTCTTAATTTTCTGAACCTATATGTACCTCACCTATATTGTATTTACTATATGTCTTATTTTTCTTACTTCAGTCATCCTATAGTTGCCATTCACAGATATTGTAGGAACCAAATATGTTAAAACCACTGAACCTAAGTCAGGATCTTGCAGTGTAGTTCAATTTTGACATTTTTTTCTGGTGATAACGTTACATAACAGCATTTCTGAATGATTCTGTAAAACCCTGGAATATGTTCAGTGACCACATTTTGAGTATTCAGTCCCAACATAAATAATTTTTGTGGCATGGCTGTAGGAATCTAAATGTTAGTCTGTCATGTGGTCGATCCACAGCTTTGGTCCAGATTGAAATACCACACTACTGAATAGATTACCATTGGATCTGGTAAATATGTTGATCCCCAGTGGATGTACCCTAAAGACTCTGGTCACCCCACTCATTTCTTCTAGTGCCACTGATGTTGATATTGTGATTCAAAGTGGCACTGTGTGCTGGATTGCCAAGAAATGTCTGACACACACTGAAGTTCCATCGTGAAGCAGTTTTAATGAATGGCGCCTAAAGAACCACAAACTTTTAACTTGCGCAGTGAAATAGGTCAACATGTACTTCATAGATTGGCACAAAAGTTTTTGCAAACATCCGTGTTTCTTAGATAATGTATTTCACACCACCATGAATGTGCCACATATGTGAATATGGCTGCGACAATATGCACACATGGCAGTAAAAGAAAAGGTAATTTTTTGCTCTGAGACTTGAAGTGAACTTCAGTGCCAGCTACATTCTCCTTGATTGAACGGAATAACTGCCCCAAAATATAACTAAAAAAAAAAAAAAATCTGTAACCACACACTTGACACTAAACAGTGAGATAATCAGACAGATTCTAAATAAAGTAACAACATAAGCCACCTACATCATAAATCACAATATTTTGAGGTTAAACTAAAGTTGTCTTCCACCCATAAGTAATGATCTCCCATTGCACAGGAGAACAGTCTGCACAAAAAGCAACAATAAGTACCGACAATGCTCTATAATCTGCAATGGATATTTACAACCGACAGTGTATGTAATCACTTGTTTAGTTTTACCTTTGTTTATTCCTTTCTAAAAGGTTTGGTCAACCTGGAGAGCTAATGAAAAGATTTCATGATGGCTCATGTCTCTGACTCATTTTCAGTAATGTCACCTCGTTCCCAGATCTCAGCGGTTAACTCTGTGAGTGGGGTATATCTAACAATAGGAATCACGACTAAACCATTGAAAATATGGCTGCGTTTAACTACAGCTATCCTTTTAAGGTTCCATGTGGTGAAAATCCAGTGTCATTGCGTTTTGTATTTCTTCAGATCTTGAAGGTGTATAATTAAAAAATTTTCGAATATGAAGGCACGTACTACTGCCATCACTTGAGCCTTACTCATCTAGGTACCCCCCTAACTTTACAAGCCAGTCAGAATTTTGCTTCAGTTTCTCAGTAGGAACTCAGAAACCAATAGTCATCCAGCTAAACATTTGCAAAATCCCTCTCCTTGACTGCCTGCTTGTTTATTTCTAGAGTTCTAGTGCTGCTTCTCTTAGCTTTAAAATGCATGAAAACCAAATGTATTGAGGTTGCTGCAAGAGTGAACACAGAAGTCTCCATGCACTCCCAGCATCTGAGAAACTGAACATCAAGTGTGTTACTTTTGTGATTGTGTCTCCACAAGAGGACAATCCTGTTTCTAAATTGTGAGTACTGTGCATAAGGTTACCATTAGCTTTGATTGGATGTCAGATTTATGGGGAAATTGTAATGTTGAGAGACTTCAGAGAGGTTGGAAACTTTATGACTGATTTCAAACCATTAAGCGAAGACTGAGTGGGTTGCTCTGTTTTCATATGACTGTATACTGTGTTTTAATGCAGCCAAATTTACAATAAAACTGTCCTCATTTACATATTTTTTCTGTTGTCAGACAATGGAACAAATATTATGTGGTGACTGAAACGCAGTCCATTAATACTGTAGGTTAACCTGTGGTGACCTCTAGAGCCATTTTCATGCTGCTGCTCTATACTGCTAATGCACTGATTTTATGACCATAACTTTGTCTGATATGAATTCAGCAGTATTTTCCAATGTAAAATAATTGCTTAGAGAGGAAGTTAGAAGTGACAGACAGTCCTGGTCTCACTCACACATTTACATCTGTGTCAGCTGCTGTTCGCTAAGCTGTTTTGCATGGCGTTGTCAATCACAAACGTAGAGAGAGTCTTCTTCCTGAAGAGGGCGTGGTCAGCAGCACCTAGTTGCATTTAAAGCTACAGACACTGAAAAGGCCCATTTAGAACAGGACTAAAACCAGGAGATATACAGTCATGGTGAAATAAACTGTCTTTGCAGTATTTTGAACTGAAAAATTGAATAACACATTCTAGGGATGTGTGAGACTTTAATTTGCTGAAAATACACAATATGAGACCTTTAATTATAAGTATGATTGGTAAATGAGTTCATGTGATCTCTTTTGACACAGAATGTATGTTCGACCCTTGGCACATGGTGTAACCCTTTTTCCACTATATCTGGTCAACATCGAAATGAAAGGAAACACTTGGTGAGCTGTATCATATTCATGAAATATTGATGGAAAAATGCGTTCTGTATGCAACAACACCCTCTAGGTCTCCACAGTCTTTCTGGGCATGAGCTTTGAAGCTCTGTTAGCTGGTGTTCAGTGCCAGCCATCTGTATAGGGAAAGAAGTGAGTTATATTTAGATCTGCCTTGCATTTATGTGTAGACGCCCACCAGGGAAATCATAGTTACTATCAATATACTTCCTGTCTGTGTCATTTGTAGGCTCAGTCACAGCATGCTTCCTTTGGGAGTTGATCGTACGAAAAGCAAAGCAAAGTCAAACTTCCAATAATATGTCAGTGAAATCTATGCCAAATAATCTTGCTTTTTTGCATTCTGTTGTATAAAAATCATTGTTCAAAATATGAGAGGTATCATTTTCACTTAAAGAACCAAAGAATTTATTTGCAGATGTCTTTATATCCTGTGTATTGCACTGTAGTGAAAGCATAATCTTCTGAAATTGCAAGCTCAACAGGCCAGAAGGATTTTGAGTTAATATGAACCTCAGTTGCTCCCTGGGAAGCTAATTAAAATCCATCACAATAACAGGCAAACAAAAAGCTGAAGACTTGTTCAAGAGGGGAAGTAAACAATGTAAAATGAAAGCCTGGGGTGTAAGGTGCAGGCGTCGAAGGAGGGCTATTTAATGAGGCAGACGGGGCGAAAGTCCAAGTTGAAAGAGGACAAAGCTGTTTGTTAATTGTTGTACGTAAGCATTCTACTGCTTTTTTATTCATTTTCTTTTATGTGGGTTATTTGTACACAGCAGTAGTTCTGTATATACATTGCCTACAGTGTGGTGTACTGTTTGTTTGTCCCAGACTTAGTAAGAAATGTCAGGATTTGTTTGCTTTGGTGGAAAAATGTTAAGTGTGTATGTTTTGAAATGTGAGCTGTCGAAGGTCCTTTTGGTAAATCTCAAGTACATCAGATGCATTAGCATTTAAAGCAGCTATTTCAGAGCAAAATCAACAGTTGGCAACTGAATCATGGTGACATTATATTTCACGTAGAACTTTTCAGACATTAACTAAAGAGTTTAACAGGCATTATTTTTGATATTTAAAGGAATGTAGCAATAAACAGTGAAAAAGGAGAAAGCTGTCACATTGATTGTGATGTACTATTCACTTTTATGTTACTCTGTTTTGCTGGAGCTGAGGATAACATCCTATGTATGTGCATGTTCTACAAAGCAGTAAATAACTTTTGTACCATTTGATGGAGACAAGTTTAGAATTGCATCTCAATTGTGACGCTCACTGCGACACTTGATGGAATTCAGCAGGTGTTAATTGATTTTCTTTTCATTTGTGCTTTTCCTGCTTGACTATGACCTTAACATGCCTGTTCTTTAAAAGGTCTGGCTGTTAAATTGTGTAATTTACTGTCACAGGGACTTGGGGTTGTGGAGAGGATTAGTTTTGAGGTTCACATGACTTTGTTAGATGTTTGTTCCAACAAAAGCATAGATTTTGCATAAAAGATGGACAGTCTTCAGGTCGGAAAAGTCAAGGTAACATGTAAGTGATTTAAACCTGTGTTCTTTCTAATGGACAGCAGGGGGTTGACTCTTTTAGTTGTGAAATGAAGTCTAATTCTATAAACGGTTATGAGAAAATGGCCATACGTCTCCCTTTGGTTATTACCTCAGTTTATCATTTTAAGAATGAGTTTATGGTCCTATTTGCTAGTTTCAAGTCTTCTTCAATACAGCATGATGTTCATGTTGTAAATTATGGTCCCATTTAGAGTAAAATAGATGATAAAGCTGGATGTTTTAGAATGTGTTTACCTTGTGATTGACAAGTCACTACTGTATAATCTCAGCCAGATTGCCCATTCACTCATCGCATCACATTTTCAAAAACCAAGATGGCAACAGCCAAATTCGAGGATTCAATACAGTGGTCTACAAACCCATTGATGATGCCAGTGTGGCTACGTCCAGCTTTTTGTGTAGAATTGTAGCTGAAAAAGAGACAATAAGCTTTATCAGAATCAGAAACTTTAAGAACAAGACACAAGCAGTCAATGCTAACTAAACACCGACAACCTACAATGTAAAAGTAGGCCATAACCCTCTTAATAAAGAAGTACTGCGCTCTCTGAGTGCTAGTTGTCACTGTGGTCAACGATTGTGAAGCTGCAACTATTGCCATATCTGGTTTCATTACTTCCCCAGTTTACTGAAGGCCAGACAGACCTTTTAAGTCCACATTCACATCTTAGCCAGTTGTTCTCTGGGCTTCATGGTTGGAACTGTATGTGAGGTTCCCTCATTCCTCAGTAATCCCACGGAGCCCTGGTCAGAGCCGTGAGACTCGGTGTCTTCCACTGCCATGTGATGCAACCGCTGTAAATCATGAGTCCCAGCTGCAGTCTTGGATCAACCGCAGGACAAGCAGGCTTTTGTAAAGTGTCTCTAACTGATTCTCCAGGGTGGTGAACACACTGGTTAGCCTTTTCTCTGGTGCATGCTCGGGCTACATCGATTTTCTCCATCATGTAACGATTAACACATTCTAGAAATACCAAAACAGAGAGGTTAAGGTTCTGCTGGGCACCTGCTGTGATTCACTTCACGTACATTCTTCTTTTTTTTTTCTTTCTTCTGGATTTTGTTTTGACCAAACCAAAGCTTAGAATGTGAGGCATGTAGCTGTAGTTTATCGGGTATGGTCATCCCCAGCATCGAAACTAAAAAAAGAAAGAAACTTTCTCAACTCAAGGTTCACTAACACTTTCTGCAGCTTTTGCTTAGTTGTTGTTAACATGTACATTTCAAACTTTATAAACACCACAACAATGGTGCAGCACAACAGTTAGGGCTAGATTATTTTTTGTTGCATTTTATACATAGAGCCTTTCTGGTTGTTAATAAAACAAAAAATGGGGGAAGGTGTGACTGATGCGTGAAATTGAGTGGTTATGAACATTGCAAACAGAACTAGAGGTGTAAATGATTCATTGTTAATTGATTAATCGCTGTTTATAATTAGACCCATTGAAAATAGAGTAATCAATGAAGCAGAAAATGAGGGACAAGCATGGCAGAAAATGTATAGATTTCTGTAGTACCTAATTTCTGCTGTAGTGTTTATTGGCATAGAAGATTGCAGCTTGTTTGAGGCAGTTGCTTGGTCTATGGGCTGTTACTTGTTTGGAAACACAAAAGACAATGGGAATGGTTTTGTTTAAATCCAAATTGTAAAATGATTAGTTTTCTGATTTTTATTTCAGTTGTATTGTGTTTGAATTTGGTTGTTGTGAATGGGTGAGGTGGTTTTCAGTGTTTCAGCCAAGAGTGTGGTGGGGGATTGGCCAGAAAAGGGTCACCATGACAGAGACTTATGTAAAAAAAACAGTCTGTTAACTGGAACAGCTTAAATGTTGCTGAGTGGTTAATTAAGATTTGCAAGGACATTAAGTATCTGCTGTGAAAAATTGACCTTATCAGAATATGGATAAACAGCTACCTTCTTTGATTCACTTTAACTATGAACTGATTATTGATTGATAATGTGGTCGATTGTCAGCTATGATAAAGTGTTTAAAATCTGCCTCCCTTTATAGAACCTTGAAGTTACAGCTTCATGATTTTATCTGAAAGTCCTTGCTGTAGACTTGCACGTGTGCAACGGTGCACACTGCGTTACAATTAATCCCTCTGACAGTGTACAGATTTCCATGTGCAGGAGAGATAAGTAATTTCCAAATAACTAGTTTCCTTTCCCCCTCTCAAACCCCCGTACACACTGCAAACTCGAAATTAATAATCAACCACAGATTAATTTTCTTACAGTGTCAGATGTATTCCTCATGCTGCTGCTCAGCCAGGGAAATTTTTCATTCTGCTGTTGCTTATAATCCAGTGTTTGCCTTGTGAAACCAAACCAGGAAACCACATGTCTATAATGATGATCCCCTGCTGCAGCTCCACTCATTCCACATTTATTTGTATAATTTTTCAGCTGGATAAATAGTTATTCAGAGCTGCCTCATTTTGTTGTTTGGATTTGCGCTAAACCTACTTGGCAGAATATCAGCATGTGTTCCCAGTTTGTGAACACCCCCCACTGCCCGCCCTTCCATTACATCTCTATCAGCGTACCACAGTCAGGAGATCCTGCAAAACGGAAATGATGCTCTGAAAACGCAGTCACAGGGGTAAATATCGCGTTACTCATCAGGATTCTAGGTACACTGTGTTGATCAGCCTCAGACACATGGTGAAATAGCAGAAAAGCGTTTAGTCCCACCAGATCTACTGTTTACTGTTTACTCAACTGAAACTCTAAGAGCGATATGTCCACTTCATCTAAATATAAAAAACACATAGCGACAACCCCTAAGCAGCAGAAAGTGGTCCCTTAAGACAAAGCTTGAATTACCATCTAACGGTTATTTCCTCTTTTGTCCTTTTGCTATGGAACTTCACTGGCCAAGCAGATATTCAATAATGGTGGTTATTAATCTACCTTATTCTTGGAATAACCATATTCAGCTTGTTATTTTTTTTAATGATGATTTTGTGCAGGCAGTCATGGCTCCCAGATGAATTGTAGTGCTTTTCTTCTAGTACCGCTATGAGTTTGGCATTTTTGGTTTTGAGTCAAATCCCAGACCATTGTGTGGATTGCCATGGAATCTGGTACAGATGTTTGTGTTTCCAATGGGACTATAACTTTGCTGATCCCCTAAATTCTTGTCTGGCACCAGCATCAGGTCAAAATTTCATTTTTTCCAGGAGTCGGGTTTATCACCAAATGCCTGTAAAACTAATTCTTTTCCCATTATCCACAACTATGCTTTGTTTTAGTGCTAATGATCAAATGGTTGTAGACTCTAAGGCTGCATTCAGACTAAGTTTAGCTCTGTATAAAACACATCTATGTCATTCATTGTATTGATGCAACAAAGATGCTAACACACAGGGTTCAGACAAAGCCTGCAGAGTCGTCCAGCAAAATATAGAACATGGCTTAATTTTTGCTGGACCACAGCTTTAGCATGATCCAGCAAACGCTGTGGTGGCCAATCAAATATGCACAAGCTCACATTCCTGGCACTGCTGTCTTCTTACAGTTAACTTTGTGATAGCTGCAGTGGAATACAAACTCATTGGTGCTGTGATAGCTTTTCAGAGATGTATAGGAGTCTTATAAACCACTAAACCACCTTCAGACTCATGGATCTGTTACTCAGAATATTTTTTAGATGTATGTCTTGTCTCACTGGTACAAGAAACAACACACCTGCTTAGTTACCAGCTGTGGTGCCAGAACATCGACTGTTCACATCACTGAAATGTTGGTGAAATGTCTGTGAAGAGCCCAATGTCTGATGCCTGTTAGCAGTTAAACACAAACGATGTTTTAATCAGTTACTCTAAACAGTGAAGACACACTTTTTGAGTTTGTTTCAAAAGAAAGAGAAGTAAACGGACAGAAAATAAACCACGCTCTTCTTTTTAGTGGAGTTCCCCTATTGATCTGTAGGCCCGAGGGTAATTCTCAGCCTGCTCGGTGGGAATTGTGTTGGAAGTTGCTCCAAAAGCAGAATAAATTAATCAGAACTTGCTGCCTGACTCCTGGGGAGCAGCCGGTGCTATAATCAAAACAGGGCTCAGAGGGGTTCATTCAGGAAGAAATCAGCGTCCCCACTTATCACACCAGTCACAGAGGAGAAAGAGCCGGCAAACTCTTAGAGCCTTTCCTAATGGGTAATTTTCTGAAACACCCTCATTCTTATGTGTTAACCTTTGCATTGCCAATGCAGTTTCATAAAAATGACTCAAGCAATTCATTCTGTGACTGGATTAAAGTTTTTTTTGTTGTTTTTTTTTTGTTGTTTTTTTAATCTTATCAGCATAAGATGGAACATATCTGAAAGCTGTTAACCCAAAATGTTCATAGAGAAAATAGCAACCATATGTTCCATTAGCCTGCTGAATTTATTTTCATGTGAGAGTTACCTCATGGCGATGGAAGCATGACCAACATACTAAATACTGAAAAGATTAAAACTAAAATGAATCACAAGATGGAACAGACTGATTATGATCTTTCACTAAACTTGATCTTCCACTAACAGTCTTTCCAATAATCCAGTAAGAAGATTGATATCACGTGTCAGTGCTTTAAAAACACAGCTGTAGTCAGGTTGTGGTTATTCTAGCTTAGCATGATGACTAGAAGCAGTTTTGTGTGTCATCTGTGCACAAATAGCTTTGTAAATTTATATTGGTGGTTTTGTTTCTTGACAGACAACAACATGCCACAGTGATCGTGTGCGTCTTCTTTGGATCTTGATCTACTATCATGAGGTTGCCAAGTTTTGATATCGTCTCACCAGTACAGACACGAGTACTAAATTCTGCGTATGCTCACCAACCATATCTGGAAACTTCACTACAGCAGGAGATGCTGGACTGAAGTGTCGAGCTTGTTTTTAATTCCTGTAGCTGATGAACATATTTGCTCATCAGAGAAAATATATTTTATATAAATGTATTTTGTAGGCAACAGGAAGAGTGATGAGTACAAAGTAGCTTGTGAGTGCATTAGAAAGAGCTTTGTTGTATTCATATGAAGGTCTACAAATGTCATATAATGTTCTCTCGATCCATTATATTGACAGGATTGTAGGACCACCTTGATTAAGATTGCTGCAGTTAATATGATTTGTGATGCTATTCCATCAAGTCTTCAAATCCCCTCCCCCCATTAGTGGAAACAGATAATGAAACAGGAATCACCCTGAGCCAAACACCCTTTTTAAGTCCAGGCACAAGAAAGCTATTTTATGGCACAGACGTGCTCATCTGGTGATGAAGTATGTCCTTGTAATCCCAGCTCTTAATTACCCCACAGTATAAAAGAGATATATCGCTGTGTGTGAACAACAAGAGGGGCCTTCTCAGACATAACCACAGTGGCACACTCGGTGATATGTGGGACACTGTTGATTACTGCCATCCCCAGCACAGAAACGTATTCATGGTCTCTGGACTGTACTCACATTGTGGTATAAACCACAGTTTGCACCTCAGTGTGCCAGTTCAGAGCCACGATTGCTGCCATGTGATGCTTGTTAGACATAGACTGTGGGGAAAAGATGCATTTCAAAGTACATAAAATGCACAAAACATGACAAAAGAGTGGATTAAATGCCATCAGCAATTCTAAGTACCAAATGTATTCTCATTTCACCCTGTATATTATTTATTGACTTCTCAAATATTGATGCATGAACGAATCTACTGCCCCCTCCCATGAGCAACCATATGCAGCTTATGGGAACAGGGAATTGTTTCCACTGAGTTCTCGGCCAGAAAATGGAGCCGATTGTACCCAGAAACCTTAAACAATGCATCTTTTGGAAAATAGCATTTTTTTTACGATGAAAAAAATGAGGGAAGAATCAAGCCTCTGTAGCCTGCTCCCCATTTCTGCTTCAGGCTAACAGCTCAAGGCTACATGAGCTGTCGCCGATAGCACAACTCACCCAAATCTCCAACTGAACTATTTGCAGTGGAGTTGCTAAACAATAAAAGACAACATTTCTGCTTCTCCTGCTTGATTTTGATCATGTTTTTTAACTGTCATTCTTACATTGTTATGAGCACAGTACTGCAGTGATGGAAACGCTTTTTTTAGTGGTTTGTTGCTACTGAATTTCAATGTATTGTTCCCTCCTGTAAAAGTCTTACTGTTTGGTTGAGTAAATGGCTTTAAAGTCAATCACAGGTGTATATCAGAGCTTGAGAATGTTGATATCATGGCACAACAAAGGATAGTTGCTGAAATATTTAAGAAATCCAGAACCTGAATGAAAACAGATTCAAACTGAAGAATGTATTATCAGTAAGCTTTTTTTTCCTTTTGATGTTAGCAATGCACATAGTAAGGGCTGTCCACAAGGAAATCATACTTTACTGACTCAGAAGAATAGTACCATTCTGATGATGATAAGCAGAATTTTGAAAGTGTCAGTTTTAACTTAACCTTAAACCCATGTCAGACCTTTGTCCTGTGATAAAGACACACTTCTATGATTGTGATTCCGGTAGAACACTACTGAGATGTGGCAGAACAGCAGATTAGCAACATGAGTGTGCAGCAAAAAAAAAAAAAAAAATGGTAGAAATTGTGTGATCCAATGATGTCAACATGGAGTAGAACATCTGAAGAATCTCAACATCATGTAGAATCCAGAACACAGAGACCTTAAGCTGTTTGAGAGCAAATAGAGGTGTTGCTCAGTATTAGTATGTTGCTCCTTATAAACGGTAAATGCTCTGTTGTACAATTGCACCTTTAAACTTGTTAGCTTGCTTGGGAGCAACTTGGGGTTTTATCTCTTGCACAAGGAGAATTTGACGTGTGCAGAGAGCAGGGATCAAACCACCAACTTTGCGAACCACAGCTTTACTGCACATTATATGCTTAAAAAATTAGAAATACATACATTTTGCTGCATAACTCAGGCATATATTTTCAGTATAACAAAAAACTGAGCACGTATTGACCATTTGAGGATTGTTTTCATATAATTGAAGCTCCCTCTGGCACATTACAGCGTTTGCTATCCAGCCCTCAGGTCTCATTAGTCATTGCAGAACCATTAGCTCAGTTAGCGACACACCACAGCAGACTCTCCTGAGAGCCACTGAGGACCATGTGGCAGATGACACGGGGCCCGTGTCATTTATCTGGACCTGTGCGGGAGCATGTATTACGCTGGCCTTGTTGTTATCTGAAGCCTTGATAAGAACGCTTTAATATCCTCCTCCTGTAATGGAGATCACACAGCGCTGAAGGAGAGAGAGAGAGACAGTGGTGGGGAAGTGGGAAGGAGAGGGTTACCAAGGCAACTGGTTACTCAGCGACAAGCTCACCATAGAAATACACTCATGTTACATCAGTCTTATTACTCCGTTGCTCCCCTCCCCCAATCATATCACACTGAGAGCTTCTTTTAGCGAGCGAAAATCAAATGGCTCATTATGTAAAAGCTTTAATGGACGTCGTTTCTTCTATCAGCTTCATGCCTCTAACACACAAACGCTTTAAACGAATCATGGCTCAATTATTAAACTAAACAAATCCAACTTGTTTATGTTCTTTCTTAGCCTCAAATGAACCTGCAGAGTTAAATGTCCAACTTCTCAGCAGCCCCTCATACAACAGTTGTTTTGAAGGAGTTGCATTTGTGGCATATTTTGCTTCAAAGAAGAGCCACCTGCAAGGACTGCTTTGCTTTGCAAGGCCTGAATGGTATTTAGGTTACCATGGAGACGTCGGGAGCAAAACTGAAATAGAGGGAGTGAGTGCAGTGGCCCTTTTCTGTGTGACAAGGGAGTGATACTCTCTTTGTAGAGGAGAGGAATGTGAAAGGCAGCCTCATCTGTATTCTACGAACCAACGCAAAGATATCATATGCATAATGGCTGTCACCCGAGGCTACTTTAGAGGTGAAGGGGATTCTCTGCTTTCCTTCTGCTCCATTTAAAGCTTCAACACTCAATCTCAAGTTATTTTTCCAAGAGGGCCCTTCCTGGACAATTAGCAGATAGAGTAACAGCCCTGCACGTAAACCCGAGACTTGTCACGGAGTGAAGAACTGCTTCTCCAGACGTCCCAGATACGAGGCACTGAGTGGAATAATGAAGTGTCTCAGTCCCTTCCTAGAGTCTCGCCCGTTTAGCTGACAAAATGTAGTTACAGTGCTGAACTGTGCTCAAAGGTGCCTGTGCAGCTAATTGGAACGTTATCGCGGACCGATGTCACTGTTAGCTGGATCTGAGTCACCTCCTCCTGAAGCCTTTAGATATCCAGAGCCCTGAAAGGACTGATCTGATTGGACGATGAGCTGCATCACTTGGATTCCACCATTGGATCACTGAAGTGTCAAAACATGTTTCCATGCCAAGAGTCCCTGTATGTTGATATAATTAACATCTTGTGAATAATAAAACAGCATTGGCTGTGCAGATGGCTAATTGCTGACACTCTTCTGAAGCTGTATTTCAGTTCATTAACATAAGAGAGCACATACATTGAGCCTTTCATAAGCCTCCCTTTAGGGTTTTTGCATGTTTTTCTTTGTAATTAATATATCAAGTGTTGGTACACAAAAATTGCAAAAAAAAAAAACAAAAAAACATTTTTCTTTAGTGGCATATAGCCATTTAGATACTTTTGGTTTATTCTGACCAGATTTTTAGATATCTCTGTGATTTCTGCCTCCATTCACAAACAATGAACATGCACACAGTGTTAAATATCAAGACAGAGGTGTTCATTCATACCTTGTGAAATAAATAATGACGTGTTGACTAGCTGAAGGGCTTATTGCTAGCTAACAACGAACATGTTAGTACCACTCATGCTGCAGCCCAGCCTCCACAACTGTATATTCCTATACAACTAAACTGCATTTTGAGTCACATTATAGAGAAACATATAATTTGCTACAAATCCCACCATTTATTTTACTGCTTTACCATTGCTTCTTTTCAGCCAACCAGTCCTATATTAGATGGTGGAACTTGTCAACTTGGTAACCCAGAAAACGAAGGAGAAGCTTCAAACATGTTATGAAAGACTTGTATTTTAACCCAAACTGACATTATTCCTTAAAGTGCTAACTTTAACCAAGCTTCTAACATACAAAAGTGGCTAATTAACCTAACTACATCATTTTGCTGCCTAAAACTAACTACAAGTGCGATAAAACAGAATGTGAACAAGAGAAAACTACAAACTATATTTATTGTCTAACAAAATTGTGTTCCCCTCAAAACTTAATAGACAATGCAGTTTAGTTGCAAAAGTACGTATTTTTGTGGATAAAGAGTTGCTTGCTACATTTCTGCAGTGTCAGTAGAATTGAGAACAGGAATACATTATTTCAATTTGGTACTGTTTGCTTATTAACCCAAGATAGTCCTACTACTAGCCTTGTAACCTTACCAGATAAACAGCTAAATATAGTCTACAGACTAGTCACACAAAAACCTTACAATACCTTACAAGGTTTGTGGTCAAATATAATTTTTTTGCTTAGGAAGGTTGCTAGCTGGGTGAAATGACTTGAAAGTATGAAAGTGGGAGCCACAAGAGCTGTTTGAATGTAAATGTTGAGGAAATGTGCTTTAATGCTTCCTCTCTTATCTCCTTTAGCAAAGAAGACACTGCACTATCCTTTACAAAAGGAAAGGAGATAATGCTGTGCCACAATTCCTTACAGCAGCACCATTCAGGATGACACACCACCGAGGGCAGACCCACATCAACAACATCTGCAATCGTATGATTACGTGGACTAATGTAAGTAAAGTTGGACTTTCTTAGCATTGTGGTTGGAAATTTCCGTCCCCGTGAATCTCTTTTACGTCTTACTTAGACCTCATAGCATTTTCAGTTTTGGTCAAAGAAAAGTGTTTTGGAAAATACAAAGGATGTAGTTTTTGTGGGCTCTTCTGCCAATTTAACTTGCAGCATCTTCTTCACCTTATTGTTGGTTGCCGAGCTGTAATGGGCTCATTACTGTCTCTTACGGCTAGAGGCCCGCTGGTAGTTGACAGCTTTTGAGAAGCAGTAGTTAGTGCTTTTTGTCCACACTCCAAAACAAACGTCAACAAGTGACGCAAAAGTGAAATTAATGTTTTTTCTTAAGATTATTTTCAGGTTTTTTTTTACAAGGAAGGACTCAGAATGAGGACTAATTGGTTTGTTTTGCTAATGTGTGCTTGGTTAACTGCTCAGTTAAAGTGCCGTGCACAGCTGTTTTTCTGAGCTTTTCTACAGGTGGTCCAACACACCTAATCAGCTACAGTAGCTGCATTTGCACTCTCCAGATTTTTGTTTCCTGAAATGGCAGGACTGTGAAGGTGGTTTTCTGGTGGGCAGCAACATCGCTTTATCTGACTGCCAAAGTGAAGCACAAATTATGTATTTCTTGATGTTTCTCCAGATGATTGAATGACATTATAATTAGATCATAGTCATTTTTAAATTAAATTACATTTTACATACATAGCAATCAAAGCCAACATGCTATACAAATTATTAAAAAGGCAGCAACAAAATCATGTGCAAAATTCAAGCCAGGGTAAGACTTGTTAAGTCAGTTTGTATAACAAAATAAAGTAGTATAAAATACTAAACCAGGCAAAACAGGACCACAGCTTGTAAGATAAATGTCTACAACAAATTAAATGTAAAATACTAAAATATTCAGACAATTAAGAGCAACGAAAAGCCAGTTGAAAACATTTGCACTTTGAGATTTTTGTCAACACCATAGTGAAAAAAAAAAGCCTTTTCCAAAAATTATTAATAGAAACCCAATAAATCCAGCAATTCCCATTGAGCAAACACTTGGAGACAACAGGAAGAAAAAACCACTTATTTAACAGGAAGAAACCTCTGGCAGAACCAGGCTCAGGGAGGGCAGCCATCTGCCTCGACCAGTTGGGGTGAGGCTAAACGGAAATAGGATAATTTAACTGCTTTACATGTTTATGGTTCAAAAACAAGTGAAATCAAATGCAGACTCCTTTGGAAGACTGTGCTCATAATTACTACTCCACAGTTTGTTTGTTCAAGCAGCTTATCACAACTCAATGTTCACATTTTATTGTCACAGCACCCTGCAGTGGCCATAGTTCGTATGATGGGAGCAAAAGAGGAAGTAAAGTGTGTTGTACAGCCTCAAAGTCAAGAGGGCGGTCGGTGTGGATGGATGGTTCAACAAGACATTAGACTTTAACACAAGAAACTGGTGTTTATTTTTGATTTCATAGTCAGTGTTATTTTAACTGTGACCATTCAGAGTGTTTATGATTTTAACCCAAACCTCGATCTCTCCCCAAACCTATCAAACTGTGGCAAAAAATATCTAGAGCTTGTTGCCTTTTCAATTTCAATTTTTGGTTATAAAAAACAACGTTAGAATTTAAAAAGCATCTTATTTTAATATAGTTTTGTGCGGCTGGTTTGTTGACAAAACTGCAGCTCTTTTCATTGAAAATATGTGCTACTAAAGTAGTAGTCTCAAGGAAAACAGTGAGGTAGGTAAAGTATCAGCAAATTAATCAGCATTCAGTATGGTTTGTCACAGAATTCATGGAAAAAATATGGTGTTGACATTTTTCAGTATGATTTTCAAATACTGTAAGTTAAAAATTTAATTCACTTCCATGTATAGGAATGGAGGCAGAAATCTCAGAGAACTGAAAAACTAGAGCACTTAAACCCAAAGCTGTTTGCAGATAGATTTACCCTGAAAGCAGTAGTAGTTTACACATTTTAACCTAACTGCTCATAAATGCTAAAAGCCCGTCAGATTTCTGTTTTTACAGCTCAGCACAAGTAGAAAAAACACATCAATGCTAATTCTGCACTGTGCATCGGGCGACCCGACCGAGGAGGGGCAGCAGAGTATTACCTCATCCATAATCACGTTATTCAAATTACCCCTCCTGCCTCGAAGCATGAGGCATCACAGACCAGAGCTTATAGTTAGTGCGCACCACCGACTTTTACTGATGTTACTGTGGAAGGAGTATTCATTTCTATATTTCATTCCTCCCCTGGCATCATTGTGCTTCAGTCAAACAAAAGAGAAGCTGGAGATCAAAGTTGCTCTGCAGATATGGAAACATGTAATAAGCTAAAATAAACAGGCAGGACCTCGAGCCACTTGCAGCCAGCAATTGACCAGGTCTGTAGGCGGCTCATGTGATGGTTTGTGTTGCAAACCAGTGAAAATTCCCCGATGCCAAAGAATTTTCCTCGATTGCTTTATTTCTTAGGCTGAGTCATTGTGAGTCAAAACCAGGTATTCAACTGTGAGAAGCAGAATCTGCTTCCTTGGGTGGACTCAAACTGTGGTAAACACCGCCTCAGGGAGGGAGCCAACTGTGGAGGAAGAGAGCCAGAGCCCAAACAGGAACATCCATCCTGGTGATAACAGCAGACAGATGCTTTGGATTCCAAATATTTTCAGTGCGCTGTGTTAAATGGCTGTGCTGACGTCAGGGCCACACACACAAACAGTCATCTCCTCCTGGACGGACGTCAGGGCGCAGTGCTTCGAGACTGCCTCCTCTTCCTCCGCTATTTCACTTTCCCCTCCGTCCCAGCTCGTGGTTGACCCACGGGGGGTAAATGGGTGACCCCTCCACTTTCTCTGGACACAATAGCCTTTGATACCCGATGGTGGGAAAGGGAGCAAAAGGGGGTTCTTTGCACATTCAGCTGGATCCGGGCAGCCGGGGCCGGAGCGCCAGCAGCCCTTAAATGGATGCTGCCATTGATGGTTAAATCAATTCGGGATGGTGACAGCGTAGCAAGGCTTCAGACTGTAACAATTGCAGATTACAACAGTACTACGCCCCTCCCCCAACTACACCCAGACTCCCTCCTCCTTCCACTGCATTTTTAGATGAAGTGTGGGGACTTCAGAAGGGGGTTTTAGGAGGGTGGAGGGGAGACTTTTGAGAGGTGGGAAGGGTTTAGGGCGACAAAGGAGAAAAGATCTCCAGTGAAAGAGAAGAGGGCGAGAAGGAGAATAGACACATTCGGCGCAGCTGCAATGCTGTTTCACTCTTTTCTGAAAGAACAAAATAAAAAATGTTTTTAAAAAAAAAGCCGGCGCAAAACATTACTCAGTGATGAGAGAGAGCTGCTCCACTCAGCTGCTCCTCCGTCCTCCTCCTCTTTCGCTTTCCTTCCCCGTCTCGCTGCTGCACACATGCATTCATGCATGCATACCAACACACACACACACACACACACACACACACACACACACACACACACACACACACACACACACACACAAAATACTTTTTTTTCTGTAGTAGGTGATTTGCTGGGTGGGGGCGGGGTCAGTAAGGTTTAAATCCCAGCCAGAGACTTTTAGTGCTGGATGGGTGGTCCTGCATTCATAGTGTGGGTTGTGACACAGCAGGTTTGCGTGGATTTTTGTGTGTGTGTGTGTGTGTGTGTGTGTGTGTGTGTGTGTGTGTGTGTGTGTGTATGTGTGTGTGTGTGTGTGAGATGAGAAAGTGTCAACAGTTCTGCACGAGAAAAAGGCTCAAGGCTGCCCTCTTCAGATAAAAACTGCAAAAAACTAATTCTGCATTGCCATCTCAGCATTCTTCTTGCTACGTGTGGAGACGATGGCGACGAAATGGTGGAGTGAAAAAAAAAATCATCCTCAAGCAAGACTTAAAGATTGGCTCAGTTGTGCATTTTTTATTTTAGAATACCACCTTAAATAATTGGAATTTTTTAAAAGAGAAAAAAAAAGAAGCGCAAGGTGGTGGTGAAGACTTCCATGCCGATTCATGCTACAAAGAAGCAAGATGGCAGTGTGTTTGTGTGTCGGGGTGGAGGGGAGGCGGAGGGAGTTACTGGCTGACAGATGCATTAGAAGCCAGAGGTGGTCTGCGGTTGCCATAGCAACGGTGTGGGCTGAAGGAGCTGCGAACATATTGAGTATGCAGAAAAACTGGTCCCCCCGAGATCCCTGAGTGGATTTAAGATGGCAGTGAGAGACAGAGAGGGAGATCTGACTGGGTTTTCATTTGCAGGCGATGACAGCATGAGAAGACACAAGGATTAGAACATCACTTCATCTTATTATTTATTTTTTTTTAGAGCGTTCTCCAGTCAGTGGCGGGAGATGAATCCGTTTTAGTGAAAGATCTGCAGATGAATCAGGAGTGGACGCGGCATCTTTTAATCTACAGTCGGCTCTTCTTTCAGTGCCTCTCAGCAGAGACGTAGCTGAACTCTTCCTGTTGAACGCTGCCTTCGCCCAGACCCCTGTTGCCATGGTCACAGAAATTACATGACAAAGCAAAGGAAGTGGATGATAGCTGTTCCAGATGTTGTTTTTATCTTAACAGACAGGAAATGAAAAGCAAATATTTCAAAACATGCTGTTTTCGAAATGATACATAAAAAAAATAAAGAGCTGTTCCTAAATACCAAAGAAAAGTCATCGCCCTATATTTCCATTTGATTCGGGATATGGAAGAAACAGCTTGTAGTTTTTCTGTTAGTGGTAAATATTTGTGGACCAGTTTATTATTCTTATTAGCCCTAACTTGAAATATTTGACTGCAAAGACATATAAGTATTGCAGAAAATACCCCACAACATTAAAGGCCCATTTAAAATGAAGTTTTTACCTTGTTATGGTGTTAATATGTTTTTTTTGGTTTTTTTGTATGCTGGAAGACATATAGCGATCAGAATAAGCAGTCCACAATGTGACAGACAATTTCCACCTGTAAAATGCAGCGTACCGATGACAGTCTAAAAAACACAGACTCAGATTTGCTCTGGATAATAAACCTGACAATCTGGCTTTCTGTATCAACATTCTTCTTCTTCAGAATTGGTTTCCAGCTGAAACATGTATGGCTGAATCATTCATCCAGTACAACTTGCCACTGTAAAGTAGTTTTACCAAGTTTGAGCTGAGTTGTAGGTAAACTGGTGATCTCGAACTGCAATGAGTGCAGAGGGGCAAGTGGAGGAGGAGGTAGGCACTGCGTAGATCTGCTCATCCTATAAGAAGCAACAGTATAGCGTCACATGCAAGCTATATCACAGGATTAGTTATAGAAGAATACTTCTAAATGTTAGTTATTAGAGGTTAAATCAATGACTGGAGATGGATTCCACCTGGCTAATGCTGTGTAAGTTTTATTCATGCCACCAACACCCCTCATACCTGTCGAGCATGGGCACAGGAATTCTGGGGGAGTCCTGTATTGTCTCACGTTAGGATGATGGCAGCAGATCCTCAGAGTTCTGTCCTTTGTGTCCTATATATCAAAGCAACATTCGCACGAATGCCCAGATGCAAGGTTCCCTAGCAGAGCGTTGCATTGTACTGAGATGATTAATGTGCCTTTCACCTAGCTGTGGTTTTAATGTTGTGGCTGATCAGTGTATATAAGTAAGTTCAGAATCCAGCTCTTAGTGCCCAACTTGAATAGCAAGATCTGCTAAATTGAGGCTGAATTAAAAATAATAGCATTTTATTATCAGTTAATGTCAAGTCCACCAGTTTTCCAAGTAGCCCGTGGTTGTTCCAAGCCGTGATTTTGCTCCCAGTCAGACCTGATGGCATCATGTGACGGATAAGAATCTAAACATCCAAACCCAAAGCTCTTGCACTGTACACTGTAAATAAAAAAACAAAGGCGCTACATTCAAAAATTCTAAAAATTGTAAAAATAACAGCACATCTCTGTTGAATAATTATTTTTGACCGATTTAAATGCAGTAAAACGGTGTGATTTTATGATCAAATTAATTAAATTCATACTTTTTTAACTACAATATTTTACTTATTTGTCATTTAACAAAACAGTGAAAATCTGTAAAATAACAGTAGATTGTTCCAGAAATTTTAGCTTCATCAAAAATTGTTTAATAAATAAATAAATAAATTTTTATTTATTTATTTATATATATATATATATATATATATATATATATTTTTTTTTTTTTTTTTTTTTTTTTTTTTTTTAACAGCATACAGTTCCATTAAAAAGTTTAATTAGAAACATCGGTGTTGTGCTCGACCTAATAATTTAGAGAATAGAGCACTATCTTTCATTTCAGAGGACATTATACCCTTTTATAAATGACCACCAGTGGATCTAAAAGAAAATTGATGAGCTAGGAAGAGACAAATTAATTACGATGAAAAATGAACAGTATTTGATGTCTGCAGCCATCCCATAAACCCCCCACAGATCCTCGCAAATCTCATAATGACTGTTTGCGGCATTTCTAGAGACTATTCACCATGAAGCTGCATTGATCTGACAGCATCAGCAGCTGCTGACAGAAGTTCTGCTGCCACGGAAACACATACAGCAGTCCAATAACCTCTATATTAACAGAGGCCGCCTCTTACAGTCAGCTTGTTGGCAGCGGTCAGATCCAGAGCTACACATCAAACAGCCTGGCCTCCCATTCAGCCCACTGCATACTGTTACACTTATGGATTCATTAAGCTCCTTCTCAAACCTCCGTACCACTTCACATGTTCTCCAGGACTGTTTCCATCAGATCCGAGGAATGAGTGCATGCGTCCGTGTGGGTGTGTGTTCTCTCAGACTGTGAACAGATGTGGTTGAGATTGAAATTTGTGCCAAGTAATATACAGTAGTTGCAGCATTAAGGGTTGCTGGAGTCTGAAAATGCAGGAAGAGGTTTTTTTTTTTTTTTTTTTTTTGGCCCTTTGAAAATCTGGATGGTTGAAATCAGGCCCGCTAGGCTTTAGGATGTCACAAACGAGGTCCCTTGTGGCAAGAGCGAGATAAAACACTCCACTTTGAACTTTGGAGAGCTGGAGTCTCGCAGAGCATCAGTGTGACAACAGAATGCCGCCTTCTCTGGTGTAGAGCCGTCTTTTATTTTGCTTCAAACACTTGAAACCACATGTAAGAAAACTCACTTCATTGAGACGTGCATTTGTTATGGTGCAAGCGCTCCTCAAAGCTTGTTTCTACTCAAGCCAAACTGCTTGCACTTTTTAACTTACTGCAATTATAAATTTCTGTTTTGGCATTTGAAAAGTTTCCACACACAGTAACAGAAATCTGCAACAACTGTTTCCCCCCCCCCTGGCATTGTGTGCCAACCAAGGCCACCTGGATCTACCTCCCCCGAGTTTTAGCCGGCTGCAAGTGGCCGTTTTTTATTGCGCACAGAGCTCTTGAAAGGAGCCTTTCATCTCCAGGACCTGTCTTGAACATGAAAAAGTTGCATTCGCACTTCTGTGCATTGCCAAAACAGCTGTCAAGTTATGCTTTTGAGAGGAGCCTCTTTTTATCATCTCAAAGCTGTTGGACACAAAACCACACTTTCCTTTTACAGGAAACTTGTGGAAGAAAGAATCTCATTGAGCTGAGTACCCTGAATCTTTTTCTTCCATCTGTTTGATCGCCTTGGTTTTTCTGCAGAAATGCACAGGCACTTGAAATGCAGCTTTAAAGCTTCATGTGAACTCTTAACAGAATATTATCAGTCCGGTGTAGATTCAGGAGAATAAAGCTCAGTTCTCACATTCATCACTTGTCAGTGGGTCTTTCTGGGGGTTAAATGAAAGATCACTCCCTCTCTTGTGGTTTTTCCTCTCGGATAAAGACTCCCCTCTCTGCCTGCTGCTCTCTGTACTGTATCTGTAGTTCCTCCCTGGATTCCATTCCACATACTGAAGGTATGATCTGCAGGGCATAGTTAGCATCGCCTGAGCTCTTCTAGGTGTATACGTTTACTGAGGCATTGTTCATGGATCATGTATCGTGTTAAATGCCACAGGCTAAAGTCTAACACAAAGTGATGGCCTCATACCGCCTTTGCTAGCTAACTAGCAATCCTAAAGAATATAAGAAGAATATAAAAGTGCTTGTGTAAGGCAGTCATGTCACGTAATAATTCTTATGAAATCGTTTGGAAAATGTGGCTTGTATTGATGCTGTTTTAGTAAGCACTCCGCTACTGAAGAGCTATTTGATTCCAAAAACAGCATTGTTACAACCATCCCATCCACCACCCCAACCTCCTCATTATCATAACATCAGCATGCTTCAATCAGAGCGCACGGCAGAGGAGAACAATGCTTAAAAATCTTTCCTCAAAAATCACTTCTCCCTTCATTTTTTCCGCGTTGGCATTGAATCGCTGCTTGCGGTAATTTCTACAACTTGGAGGTCACACAATCAGCACCAGTTTCAGTAACCTAACATTTGAAAACATTCGACTTGTTGTGGGGATGTGAGAATATGGATGTCCAGCAGGCGACAAATTAAAGGTAAAACCTAAACCCTTGTTCCATAGTGACCGTATCTGGTGGCTTTGTTATGCTCTATGGTTTAGATCCACTTATCTCATTGAAGGAAAGAATCGCTGTAAATCCTCCATCTGTAGGGCACAAGAGGTCACTGAATGGTTTGATGAATATGAAAATAATGTGAAGTGAAGCTGCTCAACACCTTCCTAGGACATTTGTGTTATGTCTTAGGTTGTTGGTGTTGACTTTTCCTTTAGTTTGTCACGTATTTGTAGCTTTAACATCCCTGTCACACTCTCTTTTTCATATTTTCCACATCCCTCTCTCTCTCTGAGTTTTTGTTTGTACAACTTAGAGAAAAACTTATCTGCCAGGAAAGACTTTCTGTGTGTGTTATTGTCCCCATAATGGAACTATTATCACTCCCCTCTATGATGACGGGCTTTTCAAACTGCCTTCAAGTGTGGCCATACGGAAAAGCAGTTGGATGACAGCGGTACAAAATATTTCTCTGTGACCACAGCCCCATTTTTACTTTTTGACTTGTTATGTAAAGGAAATATAACTCCCAGTACTTTACATTTAAAGTATTTAAAGATGTTAGCTTTAGAGTAAAAAGGGTATGGAATGGAAGATGCTCTACAATTTCAGAAGCAGAAGTGAACTCGAAGAGTTTTCGTTGCTTATCAGTGATAAAACAGTATCTGAATGCCAAAGTAACATGAAATATTACCAATACTTCTTCAGCAAACCATCTAATTTTGCATTCACACTAACAAAAACCTGTGTCATTGCCTTGCTTTGCACAAAAGTAGGTGGATCTAGGTTCCCAACAGTTACATGAGGGCTTTCATCCCTGATATTAAGGCCACAACATTGTCCATGATTTAATTAAGCAAAGGAGCAACTCTTCTCTGCATTTGGCAGTACTTGATAGCCCATGGATACAGCTCATTAGCAAAAGAAATCTCCATGACATTGGAGAAAAATGTGCTTTCACAGGCCCAAGGGCAATGTTCCTTTTGACTGCTCTCACACAGTCAGTTCCTCTGTCCGGCCTTTCTGTTCCTCTCTGGTCTCATCTCAGCAGACAGCACTAAGTGGTCATGACAAATATCACATCTGCATATCCATAGTTCCTGGTTTGGCTTTCATTGTGTGCATTAAAAATCGTTGCTGGACCATAACATTTGCAGAATGCATTTTTCCCAGTCACCTAACCTAAAGCATAGTTCAGATTCAGGATTATTATCAGCTTTAAAGGTAGAAAAAGACTAAAACTAGTTTATGAAGTCAGCCAAAATGGGCAGGAGATATTTTATCAAAATGAAACGATGCGATGCAGCTTAAATGCGGCTTTGTCTTTAATCTGAGATGTCTAATCTAATAAAATGGAACTGAAAGTAGCTTGTTTAGGGGAGCATAGAAAAGGCCAATCCCACGTTTTTTGTGTGGGAACTGCTCTCTGAAACTGTCACGGCCACGGCGGTTTACTCTTCTGTTTATTTGTAGAAGTTACATACTTGTTGACTTCCCATGATCCAATTACACAAGCTTACTGTATGATAAACTGTGGAAAACAAGCTACAAGTCAAGAATCTTTTAGACTGAGGACTTCAAGAATTTGTGAAATCAGATTCAGTAAAAATCAAGTTTTGAGTTGTTGGTTCCAGAATACAAGACAAATTTTAAATTCAAAGGCTCACTAAAGTGACTAAGAACTTACCATGATAAGTTTTATATCACTGTCATCCACTGGGCCACAGTGGACCTTCTGTAAAACACTTTGATGTTAAAATCTCAAAATAATGTATTGTTTCTCGTTAACCAGAATTACATAGCATTATTTGCAAATCTTGGACATGATCAAGGAAATTTAAACACTTGCAAAATACAACACTGAATTATCAATACAAAGATTTTTTTTTAAAGCTACACAGAACTACAGCATTATTACTAACATTTATGGTGTAATTAGTCTATTTGAAGTGGACCTAAACAGGCTCCTTGTGGAGCACCTTAGTTGTGCACATCACTTTTTACTGCTTATAATCCATTGAATTCACCACACTTACTATTTACTTAATTTGTAGCACCCGTTTCTTGTTTGTCTTGTAACACGTACTGTTGATTGACTTGCAACATTTCCTTTTTAAAAATCTTTTTATCCTTCCTTAAAAACTTTTTATTTATCAGCGTTTATAAGTCCCTTGTATGTGAAAATTTACTTGACCATATTTGTCATTAGTTGTTCTCATTAACATACTTTCTTTAGGTTGTTAAACGACTTTAATGTCGTATGCAGCAATAAACATGTTATCAGTGCAATGAATTCAGGCTTAATTATTTTTGTCAAAATACCAACTTGACATTTTGCCCTTTCGAGATGTTGCTGTTAAGATTAAAGTGTCTACTTTAAGAAGGATGATAAGGATGATAATGATGACAAACTGAGTCAGTAGCTGCATTAGGGGGAAAACTGATCTTTTCAGAAGCTGCAGAAACACCACTGAGTTTGGTCCTGAATGATGCCTTTTGATACCAGACTCAGGAATGAAGGAACCGGGTGTTTACAAGGTGTTTCAGAGCTTTTCCAAACATGACAGAGACACACAGATAGTGACCTTCCTCCTCCCCCACAGCTGGAGCTGTGCTTCTGTAGGTCCGTCAGGCCCAGGGCCTCCCAGCTTCCTGACCCTGGGAGTTAGGGAACTCCAGGCTGCCTGGGCGGAAAGAAAGCACTCACCCACTGTGAAATATCTGCAAGGTATTAGTATTGCTCAGCCACAATGGCAGAGGCCCGCACACAATGCTGGGAAGTTCTGCACAGCAGCGCGAGATGACACATCCGGCGCAGGCCAAAAGAACACATCATCCCATTGTAGGCTACCATTGTGTGGCTGGGAGCGTGCTCTCAGGGGAAGAGAGGCGATGTGTCCTCTTTGTCTTTATCTCCAACTGTCTTAATCCTCGCTTTTTTCACTGGGACGCTGTGGTCCAGACTTGGCCCATGGAGCGGTGAAAAAAGCACCGACAGTTAGCAGGCAAGAAACTGGCTCCCGATCTAGTCAGGCGCTGTCATGGCTCCTGCTTTCAGTTATTTGTCTTTTGAATGTAAGCCAAGCAAGAATTTTATCTCATCCCCTCCTCCTGAGATACATTGTACAACAGATTCTTCCCATCTCTGGAGGGAGATTATATGCTACAATAAAACAGCAATTTTCCTGGCACCGTGACAGTTTGGCCGCAGGTCAGGTGAAGTGCCTGCTCTAACAAGTTCTGCCACTTAGACAGGACACCGCTTGAATTCGTAATGCATCACTAACAGTTACTGTACCGTTAAACTGACAGCAGGTATTGATCTGTAAGTCAGAGCCAGCAGACAAGCAGAACGAACTTCCTATTTTAAAGAACATGTATAAAGACAATCTTTTTGTTTGTTTTTATCACAAGAGGGGAGTAAGATTTGTGGCCGGCTCAGGATCCGGTTGAACAGGTGCATTATTGTCTCAATGGAAAGTGTGGGAAAGTCACACAAATGTTTTCTATAAAACTGAGTCTATATAGCGTGCTTGCACATGCTTTAGTTTTCATGTGCAAGCATGCATGCTGGTGTGCAATGTCTTTTTAAGCTTCTGGTAATGTGTACATACAGTAGAGTCCTTAGTTTAACTGGAACATTAACAGGAAGCAAATTATAAACTTCAACACAGTGCCAGTCGCCAGCAGAAATCCAATTCAACAAACACCAGCAAACAACGAGGATCTTAAACAAGCTCAGGCAAGACTTTGGGGTGCCCTGGGTTTGTTTTCAGCAATATCCTGGCAAGAAGGAAAATATACAGTGTTGCTCAGCGTGGCCATTGGAGAAAGTCTTGTAACATAACAAGCGAGGATACTCTCGCTTTCATTTGATATGCAGAACACTGCAGGTGGAGAATCGATGGCATTTCCTGTTCCTCTTTAGACATCTTAATATCAGGCATATTTATGCACTCATAGATTATTTGTTGGCCTCTGATTTAGTCCAGTGCCAAATGACACTTCTAAGCACGAAATGCAAATGACATCAAGACAAATGATTTTTGCTTTTTTTTTTTAATATGATGTTTCTGTTGGATCTGTGTGCTAACTAGCTAAGTCTTACACAATTCTGAAGTCCCTCTAGTTTCCCCTAAAACATGCCAAATAAATTACACTTAGGAATATATGTGTGTGTGTGTGTGTGTGTGTGTGTGTGTGTGTGTGTGTGTGTGTGTGTGTGTGTGTGTGTGTGTGTGTGTGTGTGTGTGTATATATATATATATATACACACACAAATATGCATAAATAATAGATAGACAAACTGGGAAACAAACGAAGGGTTGTGGAAGTTTAAGCGTCTTAAACCTTGTTTATACTACCGATAGGTGACCCTTTAGGGAAAGGTCGGTGGTCACTGAATTTTTTTAGAAGTCAGTCCCTTGAGACAATCAATATCTATATCAAATTTCATGGAAATCTGTCAGGAAACTGTCTGTGGAACTTGCTCAACATTACGGGCCCTATTTAATGAGTAAGAAATACTGGTATTTAAGAAAATGCATATGTAAAAGCTTGCAGTACAGATTTTATCACTTATTTTTAGCTCTATGTGGTCCTGTTCAATGACAGAGGAACATAAGGGGGACTTTAAAAAACACTTGTAGTGGCCCATGTAGGGTTTATGCATCGACTTGTGAGTCCATCAACATTTAGCTGCACTGCTTGGTGCTGCACTCCGGTCAGACTGGGGGAGGCTGTGCGGTCACAGGGTCAGAGGCCTGCACTGCTCCAGTAGTCGGTCTGGCCAGACTGAACGGGAGCCGAGCCAGAGCAGCCTTGGCAGCAAGGACGCCGGCCAAACAATGAGGCCAGCTGGATGCAGCAGGAAGCTCGTTTCTCGCCCGCTTTGAATCAAACCCAAAACGAGCAAAGATCTCCTGTTCTCTGACGAGTGCTCTGTTCAAAGTCATGGTGGTGACACAGACGAATGGTGTCGTTCATGCACCTGTATAAGCAATGACGCTGTAACCAGAGACCAGACAGGGAACTCGAGGAAAACTGACTTTGCACTCATCAGCACGTTTTCCCGATGAGTGAGCTATCAGTTGAATCAATGCTGTGATCTGTCTCACTTATTACCTTCATTAGTTACATCCTTGTTTGACAGACTGTCAGTTCAGCCTCAGTCTCTTTGGTCCAAACATTATTTTAGCACTTCTGTCAGATCTGGGAAAATCCAATAATGCATAGTGAATGTAACCAAAAAATCATTTTAATGTTCACTTTTTATGTTTTTTCTTGAGCTTTCAAGCATATGTGAACATCTTCCTTAGTAGATTCAGTTTGCTCAGTTGTAATCTTTTTAACTTTTCTGACTGGTTTTAGGACTTCATATCTTTGTAGGTTGAGAAACTCACATTTTCAGATCTTTTAGCTGCTTCTCTCAGTTGTACCAAAAGGATGACAAACAGACTTGCTTGAGTTTTTTGAGAATGTTTCATCTCTTGTCCAAAGACGGCTGAGAATCTTCTTACAGTTTTTCTCAGAGGATTGAATTAACTCACTTCTAATCTTTCTCATATTTCTGTGTAGTTTTACGTCTTCTCGTTTGTGTTCAAAGTTGAACATGAATGTTTGTTTTGAACATTTTCTTGGACTTTCAAGCACATCCTCAGAGGACTGAGTGGAGCTCAGTTGTACACTGTATTTTTTGATGTAGTTTGAGGACTTCTCAGCATATTGACTTAAAAGTTGATTTTGATGTTTCCTTCTTCATCTATGAAATAGTAGTTAAATCTTACTAGCTCTTTCCGATCTTGCAACTGCAGCTTTCAGTACCCAGTTTTACTCTCCCATTTATCTGTGTAGTTTTAGAATTTTTCGTCCATGTTGACCTAAAAGTGTATTCTTGACTTTGGAAACAACACTTTACTAGCATTCAGCTGCCTCATGCTATGCTGTTCTCATTCATTCAGATTCTCTCACTCATGAGAAAAGTATCTGGTTTAAAATGTTGCACGTGTCAGAACTTAGAATCTACATTTTGCAGTTTTTTATAAACCTGGGTTTTCATCTCCATGAGTCCCAACCTCCCACCTTCACAGGCACATGTCTCCTCAGGTGGTCTGTGACTGACAGCTACCTGCTGGCCCTGGCTAGACTTCACAACAGTCCAGGCCACACCAGCAATAACAACAGGAGTGATATTGATCCTCTCCCAGGCCATGTTTTCCTTCCAGTGAGAGGATCTTCAAACACAGACCTCACAGCTGTGACAACACCAAAGGATTCAGGAGAGGGTTCAGGCTGCGGTAAATGGACAGTATGAGCTGATATCAATGTGTCCTTGAGCAAGGTGAGACTGTCCTGACCAGGAAAGCAATCATCAGATGTTTGTTCAAATTTTTAAAGTAACCCATGGAAGGAGAAGCATGACAAGCAAACCCATGGTTGTGCAATGAATTACTGTCCTCTCTCAGATGCAAAAGCAGAAGAAGCATGAAGGACCTACATAGTATTTTTGCTTTTACAAATGATTATGGTTAGATTCGGGCTCATTCTTGTTGTGAACTGACATAGACTCTTGGCAGACTATATGCTTTGGGTGCAACCAGTTATAGTTTATCGTCTTTCATGACTTGCATTACTTACCATAGTGATCCAGTTTCAACTTGAGTGTTGCACCTGGCAGCTCCAACATCAGTCCTCTTTTCCTTTTCCTTTTTAATGGCAAAGGGCTCTGAGATCCTTTGAGTCAGTACCATGAACATGTTTGCAGGCCTTGTCAAGTTAGGTGAGAGAAATTCTACCCAATTCAGACATTGTCTTAAGGTGGTTGTCTTCCACTCTTTTACATCACATTCAACAGCAATGATCACCAAATGTTGCCCCAATTTCTAATTTTTGTTCCCAATTCCCAATTGTTTTCATTGACAGGTATTATGGGGTGACACTGGGTAGTTTAAATTCACTGTCTTTTGTGAAGAAGTCACATAAGCCACATACAGGTGTGTGAGTGAACAAAGTGTTTCATCTTGATGCTAGCCCAGGGTTAGCAGTCTCCTACCAACAGTCAGCACTGGTTTATTCAAACCATAATGTCAATCATTTCCTAACCCTTACCTTTAAGTTAGTTCTAGGTACTTAATTATAGCCAGACTTTTATCATAAAAACATTTCAAAACAGAAGAAGTTTGGACATGGAAAATGACAAAGGAGTATTTTAAATTTTGCACTATTTCTAGGTCAGTAATCAAATTTTAGCGATTTAGTGACACTGGTCTCCTTTGTGCCAAAGGTAGTGTTTCATGGAGTTGCATCCTTCCACTGAAGCAGTGATAAACTGGAATTTATTGACTCGTCAGTGGCTTCTTTAACTAAATCAACCTGCAGTCATTGTGCCCCTACTATGAAAATGTCTGTGCCTCAAATTTCCAGTAGAACATTCCTGACTATTATAGTGGAAAACATGGCATCCAAACTAAGTGCAAGAGTCACAAGCCAGAATGTTGTTCTATTCCAAAAAGAGCTTTCTCGGCATCAGATCTTGGCTGGACCAAACATTTTTCAGGTGGCAATGCATGGCGCTCTAAAACATTTGAAGTGAAACTGATTCAGTTGTAATCAAAGCATGATCAGGCAGACCAAACGTGTCCATCAGAAGAACAATACGTCCAGCTATGTACACTGATACTGGCTTTATTATTAGTATTAGCTAATGAAGGGTCTGAAACGCAGCATCAGCCCTAAGTGTACATTGACAGGGAGATAATATCTATCAGACTACAGAAATTGCGAAATAAAGAACCAAAGACTCCAATTAGTGAAAGTCCTCTCGAAAGAAAGCTCTCTGGTAGGGTTGAGTAGCACCTTAAAACTTATTTTCAGGAGGGGAAACCAGGTCAAATGTTTGGGTTGGGCTACAGCATACCAGCATTTCACAATGGATGATGGAAAAACAGTCGTGTTTGGTCCAAGTTTGAGGTTTGTCATTGTAAGACAAGGAAGAGAAGGGTGTATGTGAGGAGACAAACAGCAGAGATAATGATACATCAACAGTGAAACATGGTGGTCGGAATGTTCGGGTCTGGGTGTGTTTTGCTTCTCTGGAGTTGGACACCAAATGAACTCCGTGCTGACCAAGGAAAAGTACCACTCCATCCTTCACAGAGATTCTCCACCCTCTGGTTTGCATCTTTGTGGAGAAGGATTTTTACCACAACATACCTCAAAGCTGTACTGACTGTAGTAGACTCTCCTCCATCGTCACCTCAACCCCGCTGAACATTTATAAGGGCACTGGAAGGCTGGAAAAGTCAAACATTTCTGTCATGACAGGAAGTTCTTTGGAGTCATGCTTTGATAGCAAGTATCGAACAAACATGTACATGTACATTTAACTTTACACTTTGATGTTATTATTTTTGATGAAAAGTCATTTTAAAGTATATATATGCATCTACACTTGTGGTCTCAAACTTTTGGACTTCACTGTAAGTAATTGCTTATAGAATTGCTAATGCAGGCCTCTACATACATGAAACAGTGAGCTGTCTTCCAGTACATCATTTGTTAGACTGTGAGTCGGCATTACAGGGGAAGATGGCACAAAAGTAATAAACTGCCATCACAACAGTCTCACTTGTGTCCGAACAGCCCAGGATGAGCCCAGCAAGGACAGAGTAATTGCTCTCTGGTGCTTCTTGATTCGGAGCTCAGACAGCCGGGAGGCGTCTCTCCTGGGAGACAGAGGCTCATAAAGTGGAGTCCAGCTGGAAGCCTCAGTGCTGTCATTTCGATGGAGACCACTTCTCACTTTCTAGCGTCAGATTCAGCCAGAAAAGAGAGATGTGAAACTGCTCTGCTTCTTGTCAACACTTTTGGCACAGTGCACTGGAAAAAATGCCCCTCTCAAAACAAGAAAAGAAACTTATTTCAAGGAACTTTTACCTTGAAATAAGTGAAAAAATCTGCCAATAGAACAAGTGAAAAATGGCTTGGTAAGATTTCTTGAAATAAGATCTGATATTTAGAATATTGAGATCTTAAAATTAGCTGGGAAAACTTATTTTAAACTATATTTTACCAGGATTGTCAAGCTTAGGTGTCTTAAAATAAGCCAGACATGCTTAAAAAAAAATAGCAGTTTTTCCACTCAAAAATAGATTTTTGCTTTCATGTAACCTCCTAATTTGAGGTGTATTAAACTTATTTTGAGTTCTCTTGTAAAATACAACTAAAAACAAGATAATTTCAAGATTGTTTGACTTAAGATATTTTGGATGCATTGTCTTAAAACAAGTCCCTCCATCTTGCTGAAATGTCTTTTGTTAACCCTCATCTTGTAATGTGGGTCAAAATTGACCAGTTTTAAAGTTTGAAAATGTGGGGGGAAAAAAAATATTTTCACAGTGAAACTTCTGATGTCCACATTTTCAACATTTTTGGGAAATCTTCAAACATTTTTCGGTGGAAAAAAGAAATGTTAAAAATGTTTCTTAAGAACATTCACAAAAAATCGATTTTTTTTAGTGAATGTTCTTAAAGAAAATATTAGAAGTCTTACTGATATATATGTAATCACTTTAGATATTTTTAGGAATTTTTTTTGGAAGATTTTTACTCATTTTTTGAAAATATTTACAAGAATTTTCTTGCCAAATTTGGGGGATTTTTTAAAAATAAAATTATTGGAATTTTCTTCCTGAAGGTTTTGCAAATTTTCAAAAATTTGTGGAATTCTTTGCTGAATTTTTGGATTTTATTTTAGACAAGGAAACAATATTTTTGGTGCCCGTAAATGAGGACAACAGGAGGGTTAAGTGAATTTATCTTAAATCGAGTGGGATGAGACATTTTGACTAAAAATAAGACAAACAGACTTGGTAAGATTTTGAGTTTTTGCAGTGTGACACGTTTGTCTTTGTTGCATTGTTTGGATTTGTCGTGGGGTTTTTTTGTGCTTGTGCTTGGGTCATTTTTGTTTTATGACTTAACCAAGCAGTTTCCAGAAAATAAACGTTGTAGTTCTTGTAGCTATTATCACCACCCACACCATCGTCATCACTTCTCACTTCACATTAAACCAGTGTGTTACTGACAGAGACCAGGTGCTGCTTTGTTACATTAGCTCACATTCCTTTGCGAGTGAATGATTAATGAATATATTCCTTATCATCAACACAAGGACATGAACTCAGGGAATTATGGGATGGTTTGTGGAGGAGGAGACAATGACTGAGCATACAGTGGGATTTCCCAGGACATCGCATCATATACGCTCATGTACCATTTTTAAAAAAAAATCACGTGGACGTTTTTTTTTCTCAGTTTTCGCCACCTCCAGTGTGATGTATCGTAAAACATATATTTTCCCTCCCTTCCCTCTCCAGCTGTGAAAATATTTTCCCTGTCAAACATCTGTTGGAGGAATGTGGGGACAGAGCGAGGGCCCACTTCCTGTCAGTAAAGCTGCAGAGTGGTACAACCCCCTCATGCACATACGTGTAGCTGCCCTCCTTCTGCTGGCTGCTTCCCACTGTAGGTTCCCAACCCTGCCTCACAGATTTCCAAACATCCTTACACTCATGTAGACCCACATACAGTTTTATGTGTGTATAACCTCCTGTACAGTAGTTGGAACAGAGTGTGGAGTCACATCAGGACTCACAAAAGCTCTTCTAGTTGAATCAGATTGACTGATTTGATTGTGTATCTCCAAAATAAATAAGGTAAAATCAGGTTTTACATCATGATCACGTGAACACTTTAAGCAGGTAAAATGAGAAGTTACAGCTGTAACCAGGAGATGTGATTCTCATTGTGATGCGACCTGACTTTTTTCCTTTGTTCTTTTGAGCTTTTCAGCCAATTTTATTCATTGCTTTGGTTTCCACAAACTCAAGCATTAACCTTGTTTCCAGCTGCAGCTGAGAACTGCTTTCAGTGGAAAAAATATTTTAATCCCATACCCATCTTCTGAACATGGATGACAAATTAAAGGAAAATTCAACATAAATTGTCTTAACAAGGTGTTGGGTCACTAGAACAACTCCGTGCAGCTTGTTACTCATTCTGTAAGTCTTTGGAACTCTACTGCTGGGGTAGAAACCCATTCTTCTAAAAATTATTGCCTTATTTGGTGTTTTGTTGATGGTGGTTTCTAATACTGCGGTCCAAAATCTCCCATAGGTGTTGATTTGCGTTGAGATCCCTTGACTGTTAAGGCCACAGTATATGATTCTCATAATTTTCATCAAACCCTACAGTTTTTCTTCCTCTCCATTGTCAATCTCAAAGAGACCACTACCTATCAGGATAGCAATATTTCATCAAAGGATAAAGATGAACACTCAGAACATGTTTTTACTGATTTGCACTGATTTGACCTTCTAAGAGGACTGAGTGGATCTACGCTATATCAGCAAAATGCCCCCTTACAGCAGAAAGGAGCCACTAGATCTGTTCATGGTAGGAGTCAAGGAGTCAACTTCTACCTTCAATCTGATACCTAAATTTATTTAGATAGGATGTTTATGAGACAGTTGTTTTAGACAAGAAAGAAAAACTCTAAACTGCGTTTTTGCTTAGAATGGCAACTTGAATCTGAAAGTTTGCTTTCCAGCTATCTGTTGTTTTCCTGTGAGCTCCTATAAATTCCTGTACACCGATAAAAGTTGTCATACCATAACGTTTTCACATATCACTGCGTTTGGGCCTTCCCCTCCGTGGGAAGGAAGAAGGACATTATAGGCATTTACGGTGAAATGGTGTGTATTTGTGTGAAAACTTAGCTGACATGTTGAAAAGGTAATTGCTCGTGTCATTAAGACTGACGAGTTAATGTAAGATTTCCACCCATTAAACACAAACACCTTCAACTGAAGAAGAATTCTTCAGCAGAAAATGGGTCAGGGTTCCCACCCACAACCTGTCCAATGTGCTTTAGAACAGGCTGATAATAATTAGCATGTTCAGAAGTCCAATTTTCTCAGTAGGTGTTGTTACTGTGTCTGCACGAGAACAGCCTAATGTATATCCAAGAATTTATGGCGTATCATTCTTACCATACACATATTTAATATTTCTTCAATTCATCAATCTTTGCATTCCTCATAAGATCAATAAAATGTGCTCTCAATTACTTGACACACCGTGTAAGCTGCATATTTTAGGTGACGTTTTATAGAAGTTTCTAAACATTTTTCAATTATTTCATTGCTTGAGTTAGTTCCCAATGTGCAGAACTGTTAAACCACTTTATTTTGGATCACACCTTAGTTTACCGATTAATGTATTTAAAAAAGAAAAAAAAAATTAAATAAGCAAGAATGTATTTTAGACTATAACAGGACTATACTGTAAGGCTTTAAAGACAAACTGTTTTGATTCACTATGGTTTATTAGTTTTTGATCGTAAAAAAAATGTTTTTAGTTTCAGTTTTTTAACCTGGTGGTGTCCCAACATTAAAAGTTAAGGAAACACACATGAGTCTATGCAAATTATATTGCAATTCATCCCATAGTTGTGGAAATTTAAATTAAAAACTTCACATTTCAGTCTCATGGTGGTGAGTCCAGAGTCATTAGGATTCATCACCTGGGAACCATGAATGTCTCTAAAATGTTGTGCAAATTCTTGAAGTAGATGTTGAGTTGTTTCACAGGATAGGTCAGATACAGGAAAAGTCAGGAAATCACCAGAATTATCAGGATTTATCCTTGGTGAACCATGAACACCTTTAACAAATTTTATGGTGACCTGTGATGGTTTTCTTGACAGGTTACAAAAACAAAAATGGCAACTATAGCCCAACCAATACCATATTTTCTGTGCTGATACTGCTACCAATATTGATATATTAGCCCAAATTCTCTATATAAGCATACATTTATACATACGATATGTTGGGAGAATGATGGGTCATTGTTTCCAAACCTTTCATTGATTTATTCCACAAACAAGTTAGCACCAATAAGGCATCATGAAGACACCACTTGACTCCACACCGCTGTCTGCTCTGCTGTGATACACACTCTGCTACATGTGCTGCAAACAGTGCAGAGAGTGCTGTGAATAATGGAGTTGGAGCTGTTATGCCGGACAAACTATATGCATCTCCATTATGTTGTGTTGAACGAAACATTTTCATATTGTTGCATTCGACCATCCAAAATATTGGCAAGTGTTTAATGTCAACCTTCTAGTAGAAAACTTCAGGAAATCATTAACGTTATTAGGATTTACCCTCTGGGGAATCGAAATATCTGTACAAAATTTTGTCCCCATAGTTGATCCAATGACTGTTGAGATCTTTCAGTGGTGGTGATCCAGACTAACCACTTGTATAGCCATGGTCCTTGCATTCCCACTTTGCAGACAGCTTTTGGAAAACAATAATCCATAAACTGTTCCAGCTTTCAATTGGATTCATACAAAAGCAAGTATTTGTGCTGTGAGGAGAATATGACAGGGAATTACAATAATGTGAAAGGTACTATAATCATACAAAGACTGTATACATACATAGGATCTTTAACCTCAGCCAGCTAGAGACAAAGTGGATGTGGCTCTGCTTATAAATCTCCACTTTCCCGGCTGGAATCAATAAAACATCACATTAAACAAGCAGTGTGACTCAGAGTCCAGAAAAACAACTTTCCACCACATGCCTTGGCTCTGAAAGTGATGGACAATATTTAGTCATTTTCTCGCAACATGAACTTGAATTAATGGCTGAAGGCTTGTCGATGTGCGGTTGATCTACGGCGCTGCAGTCATGAAGTAAAGACATTTTCTGTCAGTGCATGTAGCTCACAGTGACAGCTGAACACAGCAGATCGGGGCACTTTTTTTTTTACACAAGGTAAATAGCTGTCATTTAGCTGTTTACCTGTATCATTAGTCTGCTTATTATGTCTCTGGCTGTGCTTCTTTACATGTCACTCGGAATAAACAGTGAGGTACAATAGTTTATACAGAGTGTATATAAGTTTTTATTTGCATTATATCAATGTCAGACAGTAACAAGAAGGGAGGAAATGTGAGAATGATTGTAAGAGAAGCAAAACTGTTTGAAGAACCACATATCCATGAAATGTAGTCAGATGTCTGTGATGAATCATCTAAATGTCATAACTGTGATTTACAGTTGTTGTCAAATGCTTATTCCAACATGAATGAGGTCTTTGAAAGCTTATGTGAAGTCTTAGTTTTAATGTTAGATATAATCTACTTCATGTTGCACTCATCAGTGTATGTGTTTCTTTTTCTTTCTATCTTTCAGCTCATTGTTTCGGGCGTCTGCAACTCTATAGTTCAGTTCGGTTTCACATTTCATTAGTGTTGTTTATGGCAGTCGCAAACAAAGCACTGACAATGTTTATCCTGGCCCCAACTGTCCAGAAATATCAAATAACAAGTCAACCACAGTAGTTTGTAAAAGAAAACAAAGGTTAAAATAAAATTTAATCTCCAAACTATAAATTGTAGACTTTTTTTTTTTTTTTTTTTTTTACCATTTAAAGACCAACTTTTAGGTCTGCCTGCTATTTTTCTTAATTCTTTCGGCCGAGTTCCCAAATCAAAGCAGTTGGTTTTTTGCAGTGTATCAGAATTGACAGGAACTATATCCATGACTTTGGCAATACAATCTAGGCTGCAATAAATTAAAATAGTTATTTAAGCTTAGGGAAAAAAGCACACAAGGTAGTGTGTACGTTTGTTTGAATGTTTTCATGACATTTTTTCATTAATTGAGTAAAAATGTTAGAATTGAGGCACGGTTAAAGAAAAATGGTTGCATAAAAACTTCAAGAGTTTCATGCAAGTTGTGCATTTATTTTCCTTTCGTCTGAATGCAGGTCAGACGAGGCGAAGAAGAGGTCCATCATTCACTCAGAGGTCATCAACTCAAAGCCGCTGGCCTTACATCCGTTTGTCTGAGTGACCTCCAAGGTCAGCAGGCCAGGAAGCAGATGGGCAGAAGTCTGAGATAGCGCCACAAGTCGCGGTGAGTTGTGATTGGCCACGTTCCTGTGTGGCTGGATGGCGAGAGTGTGCTATCGGTGCAGAGCGTGAGGGGCCTGCTGTTTGGCGTTGGCTGAGCCGGGGCCCGATGGGAGCAGCTGGGTCACCGCACAGGGTTCCCATTATTCTGGTAGGTTCCTGGCATTAACACTCCTGCACACTGCTGCGCTGGTGGTGCTGCACCAACTGCCACTTACTGTACAGTCACGTCTGTGGAAGGACACAGCAAAAAAAGAGAGGGTTAAGGGGGTGGATGGGAGGGTTTCCTGCCAAGAATCCTGGAAGACAACCGCAATACTTTACTGTGAAAGTAATTATGCCGTATCGTTGAATGCAGGGTTTTACTCAGATCTTGCACAACAGATACTCTAACTGTCATGTCTTTCAGTTCTGAAAGCAGTTAAATGCTCTGTTGCTGACAAGTTGGGGCATCTGTGTTTCAGGGCATGAAATCTCAGTCATGTGGCCAGATTGCCATCAAATTTGGTAGGAACATTCCCTGCCCCCAGAGACTGAGTGTTACTTTCATCTAGTTGCATTTTCAAGTTGCAATTTGAGCTTGACTAACTTTTTTGTTAGTCAAGCTCAGATTGCTTCTTACAAGCACTGGGCCTATTTCCATGATATTTGTTGTAGTCTTTTGTTATTGCCTTAAGATGTCATACACTTCTAAAAAAAAAACACATTTCATGATTTTGAGCTCCTTCACGCTTCCCAGAGGATGAACGCTTTGTTGCATTCTCAGGGACTTTTCTCCACCACCAACCCTTTCCAAGTCTTTTTTTTATTTTCAGCCTCATTAGTAGTATAAATTGAATAAGACCAAAACTTAAAATTCAGCAAACTTTAGGTGCAGTGCAGTTACACATAAAGTTAATAGAAAAGTAGCAGATGCTTACAAATAATGTATAAAAACACTTAAAGGAGGAATAGCTGAGGTAAAGACGTGTCTGTGCGAGTGAACAATGTTTTAAGTTTCACAAAAACAAAAAAAGAATTCATAGTCCATTTCATAAACACAGAAAGGTAAAAACGCACGAATTCCTGGAGAATGTAACTTACATTGTAGATACTGCCACAACACCTGTTTGGGGTGAGTAAATATGAACTGCAAAAACTCCAGCATTTAAATTTGTTCAACAAAAGCTGGACATATCCAGTCTGAGCACACTTAAAGGTAGTCCTAATCACATTTTGACCACTTAGGGCCATCAAATCAGAAACACCAACATATTATCATGCTATACTATTAATAAAAGGAGTATTCTGGCTTGTCTTATCCTCATTTGTTGCCTTTTTGTTCATTCAGCAGTTATGGAACAACATCAGTATTCATCAGTGGTTGTTTTGGTGTCCACCTGATTAGTTTATGTCCAGTATTTATTCGTTTAGCTCTAGTTTGGTCTCCACCAGTTGCTGAAGGAATAATTTTGCTGTCGGTAGTGTACAGTGGGTTTATCAGAGCACTCAAAAGAACTACTGGCTGCTGCTGAAAACAAGACAAATGAGACTGAACCAAAATAGTAAAGCTTCGGGTCGTAAAACCAAAATAATGAGCTGAAAAACATTTAAATGCATCGCAGAGTTGAGAAGCACTGCAGAGTCAATTTTTTGTTCTCTGTGCCACAACAAACAATGCTTTTCACATTAAACTTAGTCATTTTACTCATAGAAAATATTGACTGTGCGGCTTTAGCTCAGTCTGAATCATATACTTTTGTCTTTGAGAGTATTTAATGAGCATGGATTCCTCTAGAAGGCATTAACTAGTTTTTGTGTGGTTCCTTTAAGGCTGGGGTTTGTGTGTAAGCTGAGGATGACTGTAATGACTGTGATTCCAAGGATTTTTAAAATAGACCACATTTCCGTATTGTTCCGGTTGCGCAACGGTGAAGCTTCCAAAGCCGAGGCCCAGCTGCACCATCATCTATTCCACAGGGGCCCTGACTGATTACAGTTGTTGCCTCCTACTCTTCCTGTCTGTGATGCAGCAGCACACTTTGGGCTCATTTTGTCGAGGAGCTTGTCCTCCCTTTGTGGGGTGATTAGTGTTCAGTTGTGGACAGTGAGGATATGGCATTAAATATTGAATAATCACTGCTGTCCCCCTCATCTGCTCTCTGCACTCCAGCTCAGGATAATAACCTCAGACTTCCTTCCCAGAGTCATATCAAGATCCAGTTTATCTGAGCACAGTTCTAAAATAATCTTATTACAGGGCTGCTGCACACAAGAACTGGTGGAGCAGAAGTCCTCCCATGCCTTGTAATCTCACGTGTAGCGTGGTGGTGATTATCTGTTTAATGCCATAGTAATGCCATTTCACCCTGATCAGCCACAGTGTTAATTGAGTCATGTGTTGTGACACTGTCACAAGACAACCGATGTCCAAAGAGTGAGATTTATACACATCAGTACAGGTACATCCATAGAACTGATGGGGAGGTGAAATAACCCAAAACTTTTTTTTCAGTATCTTATGATAAAATCCAGCCCTGTCTTCCAAAAATGAGGTTTGTGTGCAAGTAAACTGCATTCTCAGCGAAGCTTTGAAAGAAACGTAACTTGTCACATCAAAATATCATAGCTCGGGTTCAAATACAAACTTTCACTAAGCTTCCTCTCCATTTTCTGGGTCAAAAGACTGACGAGTCTTGTCCCAACATATGCCTGGTTGGCTTAAAAGAGGCAACAGTAAGGCAATAAAACAAATGAGAAAGATAGGTCCATTAGAAGCAAATGTAATCCATTTCCCTCAAAACCTAAATGTGAACGCAGTTTGGCTGTAAAGGAGTATCATTTCTACGCTGTGAAATGTCATTTAAGGGATCTATTCCCACCACTTAAATGCATGGTTGCAAGATAAAAGAAACAAACAAATATTTTTAGATAAATATGTTAGCTTGCAAAAATTATCTTGAAGGTTTGGGTTGACATAATGATGTTGTTAACTGCATCAACTTAATTTTGTCTGTAATTTAAACTCAGATTTCTGTGTTCTGTGTTTAAAATTAAACTGAAGTTGAGTTACGTTAATGGAACTGGCTAGATAACTTAATTTTTCTTTACTTTGACTTCAAAATTCCAAGCCCCATCCTCTATCTTAACATGAATGGACTATTTCAAATGGTCAGGACTGCTAATAAAAAGCACCTTTGAATGTAGAGAAAAAGATCATTCTCCAATCTCATTGTGGTTTGTTGACTGAGCATAACTTCATTAGAAGTTGTGTTAACTCAAGAAGACTGATGCAAACAGTTAGGGTACTTTTTTTGTTCTTGTTAGGCTAAAACTTTTTTTTTTTTAGGGTATGGGAGACTCTGATGGGATAATCAAAAATCTATATTTTCACTTTGGAAAAGGGACTTCATTTTAGGATTAAAGCAACAGTTTGATGGTTTGTTAATGTGCTACATATAATATCAGGAGATCACCAAAGTAATTCCCATGTATCTTGAGACATTTCACTATAAAACCCTAAATCTGAAGCTCATGGTAGTATTAGAGATTATGTCAAAAGATCACTAGAGTCAGCAGGATACATACCTTGGGAATCATAAAAGTCTGAATCAAATTGTGTGCCAGTCCATGTTGGAGTGATATTTCACATTATGCATGACAACATCGTTTTGACTCATTGTCATGGCACCATGAATAGTTGCAAGGAATTTCACGGAAGTCCATCCAACAGCTGTCAAGACATTTGGCTAGAAGCCTAAAAAGTGGATCTCCTGTCGGTACTAGAGGAAAAATGAGGGATTGACATTCAGTTGGATTCATCCTATGGAAACTCTGAATGTTTGCACAACATTTCATGGCGTTTCTTCCAATAGATGTTGAGATACAACCAAAGTAATGGACCAGTTAATTGACCAATGCTGCATCGAATCAACCATCATTAAGGTGCAGGTAGGTAGATTAATTATCGTCAGTGAGCCAGTATATAGTGGTATTGATCCTTTAAATTATCTCTCCAAAGTCTGTAAGCTAGTAAGAGCAGTTCTCAAAGTGTCAGACTATTCTTTTAACAATAATTATTTCTAAAATAAATTAGTAAGTCATTGATGAATGTAGTTACCCAAGGATTTAGGTCAGCTGCTACCAGAGAGAACCATAACATGTTAGTGTGTGACTGCAGGTGGTACTGTTTTCAAATGATTGATGCCTTACTTTGGAATGAAACTCTTCACTTCCTTATTATGAGTCACACCATAAAGCAAGGTTAATATTTGTTCAGGGACCGAGGGGTAATAACCAGAAACAGCTGTGCATGTGTTGATCATGGTCCAGTGTACAGAAAACCGGTCGGTCTGTACATCAGCTGCTTGTACTGTGTTTTCCAAAAGCTGTGAAGAGAGTGAAACATTGGGGATATTAACAAGAACATTTTGGAGGAATTGTATCTCTATAAATTATCAACAAACCCATGGTACGTGTGGGAGTCTTAAATCTCTGCTGTACAAGGTTCCATGATCAAAGCACTGCAACTCTGAGTCTGACTGAGCGTTGGACTGTTCTGCTATTGAGGTGTTTTTCCAACTCCATATTTCAAATTGAAAAAGTGCTTTGCGTGTATGATGTATGGAATACATTTAATCATTTGAATGTCAACCTACACTGGAATTTATTACACATGACCTTGTCCAACAAAGGGATTTTTTTTTATATGAATATGAGTTAAAGTCTATGGATTTTCCATTTGGACTAGCATAGAGTGGAAAAATGTGTCCCATCTCTAGTGAATTATAGTGCTGGATAATTTGCGCTGCTCCTGCGCAAAAATAAGCGTTGCACAAACTGGAGAGCAAGTTGACCTAGGTTAAGGAGAACTTACTTAGCTGAATAATGATTCCATAAATCCCTCTTTTGTGGGTATTTTGTAACAGTGTCAACACTGCACTAACCATATTTCACAGCCTGTCTCCTCTGGAGCTCAGCACAGTGGAGCAAAACAAGCTGCCATTTCTCGCTTAACTCGGTTCTAATTTAAATTACCACTGTTATCACACATGGCTGGATCAACCTGTTAGCTAGAGGCCCCCATTGACCTGAGTGTGCGATAATTTGGTAAAATACAAATTAATTTAGGAATATACCCCGTGAAAATTTGATAAGATAGGTAATTATGTAAAAGCTGCCTCTGAGCCCTTTCTCACTCGAATTTTCAATTTATGAAATTGCTACAAACCAACGGACTGTAAATGAACACGGGAGCTTCAGAGCCCTTCAGGGTTCGCGATTCTCTTTGTATAAAAAGCTTTAATCGTCCTAGAAAGCAGCTAGCAAAATGCTATATGGACAACACTGGAAGCAGAATGTGAAATTTGTAAAACACAATTATCTAACACAAGTGGAAAAATGATCATTTTTCCTTCTCATGTTTTCTGTCATTTGCCACTTGATATGCTTTTACTCAAGACCTGACATTTTAGAAAGGTTTGTAGGAGTTCCAGACAGGTGACAAATTAAAGGAAAAACCTGATTCCTTCACCTCCACAGAGGGAGGATCTGGTGACTGCTGTGCTGTATGAAGCATTATGCTGACATGTCTGTGTAGATTTTCAGTCAACCTGGTTCATGGTAATTCTTGAACCTTTAGTAAAAAGCAACTGGACTTCTCTGTTTGGTTCTTGAAGATGTTTTAGATATTTTAGATCTAGAGAAGCCCCTTGGAAGAGATGTAAAACATCCTCAAGAACCAAAAGGAGGAGTTCAGTTGCTTTTTACAGAAACTCTAAGGGTTTGCTAGCATGGTTTAGGTCCACTAGTGTATATCTAGGAAAAGGGTCACCGCTAATCAATGCAAAGTTGCTCTGAGTGATTGCCATCACTCTATGATGAAACAATTTAATTCTGATGGGAATATTCTGTTCCAGGATAACAGTGCCTCCATCTATATGGCATGAGGGGTCACTGAATGGTTTAATGAGGATGAAAATGATGTGAATTATATGCTGTGACCTTCACAGTCTCCAGATCTCCACCCAGGTGAACACTAAAGATGAATTGTAGACTGTTGTGAGGCAGTGCTCTCCGCCTCCATCATTTAAACACCTAATAAGGGAATATCTTTTGGGGGAATTGAGTGTATCCCTCCAGTAGTGCTCCAGAGACTTCCATGAGAGAATGCCAAGGCACACTGAAGCTTTTTCTGGCAGCACATGGTGGCCTAACACCTTAGTAGGAGACCTGATGTTGGTTTTTCCTTGAAGTTGTCAACCCCGTGTAGGTAATTGTGCAAATACTGAGATCATAAGGACTCTGAAAATGCCGGGATTATGTCCACTACTGTTGTTTTCAACACTGCACAGACAGCAAGTAGCGCTGGACAATTGCACACTTTATAATTCAAAACCAATGTCAGTATTCAGTGCCAGTTTAGGAAGAAGTGCATTAGAAAGGCAGACACTGAAGGTGTGAAGGTTGGGGTGGTGGATGGGTCTGTTGTGCATCGAACTTTCATGCAGGACTTTGGAATTCATGTCCCAATACAAATTTTCGCTCAACATTCTTTCATTTTCTATGACAGTCACCACAATCTTTTCTTAACCTAACATCAACCAGGCAAATATCACAGTAAGTCACAGATCTCTTGTGACAGCTGGGTCTCAACTTACACAATACATGCCACACCCCACGGTTGATTCTAGATTTGGCTTCGACGTGTACATAGATGTGTGTACATGAGTGTACAGCAATGTAAGAATAAAATTGTACATATTCTCAGGTTAACAAGAGCTGACAGTTGTGTAACACAGTAACGAATACACCATGGCAGAAAATCATAACTGCCGCAGCAGAAGGAACGCCTCAGTCCCTGAGAGAAAAGCGAACCATTTCTCACTCTTTGAAAAACAAGCTCAGCAGATAGAATAACCTGGAGACGTTCCAGATGGATGCAAACAAAAACACAGAGGCAGGTTCAGAGCACAGCAAACAAGGCTGCTTATTTGAGGACCTTTGAATGGCTGTTATTACTTTGCCTTTTGAGGGTAACACGCTGCTACACTGGCAATTATTACAGCAAATACTGAAATCTGGCCCTGGCTCCAGAGGTGACTTCTGCTGTGTTTACACATCTTTGTACTTTGTTTTTTCTCAAACTCTGAAAAATGCGATGGAACTTGGAGAGTGAGAGCTACATAGTGACTTTTCTGTTTGGGTGCGCGTGGAGACGAAAAGCAATATGCAATACGATGGCAGCAGTTGTGCGTCTGTGATCAACGTGGCTGATTTGCACCCATGACCCCAGCAGTCACAGGGGAGGAGTCGCTCCAGGGAAAAGATTAAATCTCCTCTCACATGTCCGAGACAGGAAGCAAAAGCATACACAGCAGTTTATTATGGGTGTGAGCAGCCGGAGATTATATCTGTAATGTTTTTGCTGATGTTTGTTGTTTTTTGCACCCATGGTCTGCACCGCATTTGGTGTGACTGATGCTTAAAAGCAGAATATTTTATAGCCGTAGTCAATATTTCATGGCACTTACTTTCGAGTCAACCTTGACCTCCCCCCATTCTCCTTGCAGGGTATTAGACTTACAGATCAGACAGGAGTGACGCTGAGGGATGGATTTGTCAGAGATGGCTGTCAGAGGCAGTTGGAGGCTGCAGAAAATGTCTACCTTAATTACCGCCGACTGTTTATTCAGTAAATTACAATTTTATACTCACGAGTGGATAAAATCACTTGCTTGGATATTTTAGATGAACATTCCTTGGGTGTTGGGTCCAAGAAGTGGTGGTCAATTTACTGCATATGCAATGTGGAATATGACTGGTTCGATGTGTCATGCTCAAGATTAATAATGAAACTGAGAATAGCCCAGACAGGGAAAACATGGTCCATATTCAGGATTATTAATTTCCATTTAATTCATCTAAAATGCAGATACACTGTACATGCATGGTGGTCAAGGGTCCATGATGCATTTTAAAGGCCCACAGCAGTTAAAATCCATTTTGTTGCTTTATTAACATTGTGTTTTTTGTATGCTGGAAGACATATGATGAATGGAATAAGCAGTCAGTGCCATGGCTGGTCATTTCCACCTTAAAACTGCAGTGCACCAATGCAGTGAAAAAAAACCCCACAGCTTCAGACTGTCAGGATTTTGTACGTCACAAACCTAAAAAGCCAATTCTGTCAGTTTGCAGGGTGAGACTTTCCGCAGCATTAATCTTCTTCAGAATCGGTTTCTAACATGTACGGCGGAATTACTCCAATATTACAACTTCTGAGTGTAGTACAGTGTAGTTTTATAGTGTTTGAGTGGTTTCACGGGGGAACTGGTGTGCTTGAGCTGTAGCCAGCAGTGAGTAGTAAGTAGAAAGAGAGGCAGGAAGTTCATGCATTGAATGCATTATACGGCAGGAATACTAAATATGTACCACTGATACACAGTGGCTGGTTTTTAGAGGTTAAATCAACGACCAGAGAGTGACTTTAATACTCTGTCCAGTGTAATTACCCCTTGGCAGCCCTGTGGTAACCTCTACCTTCCTCTGTAAATACAATACAGATTGCAGTTCTCATGGATGCAGAGTACACAAAGGAGAGCTCCAAAATCAAGAAAAACTATCTGTTTGACCCTCCAGGGTGTAACATTTTTCTCTGTAGTAGTAAAGTATCCTGATAATTACACATAGACAGCTCTCTGGGATACAAAACTGAGCTCTTTATTTCTCATTTACTGTTTACATGGATCCAAAATACACATTTAAATGGCTACAAAATTGAGATTCCACTACAATTGCACCCGTAATCTTTTTAGTTTGCAAAGTCTTCCAAGACACAGATAAGTGTACATTAACAGAACTGGATTAGGATCCAAAAAATTACCACTGCATACTTCCACAGGCCCACATGCACAAAGCAAGTTTTCACAGATTCAGAATACACATTTACAGAGTTTTGAAATGCATTCCTTCTGTATCCCCAAATCACACTTCCAAGATAGGGATAGTTAGACTTCCCAGAAATGACATGACTATACAAAAAATTCAGGGGAAAAAAACATCTTCAAGGAAAAGTCACTGGGGATAGATTATAGTTTAAATAAACATAACGGGAAACTGTTGGTAATAGTGAACATAAATGCAAAATGTTCCCAGTCAATGTAATTTTCTCTTCATGAAAATCTGATCTTGCAGAATAATATATATGTCAGCAATAGTCACTGGTTTTTGAGCTAAGTTTAGACAATTATAATACTTTGTTCAGGTTAGGGCAAAACTGTCATCTTGTTTTACACACAGTAACTTGAAAAAAAGACTAGATTTATATGCATCTACCTAAAATGCATGATTTTGGTGCTTCAACAACAGGACTCTAGATATAAACCACAGTCTCTGGGAATCAAGTGTTCTGTACACCCACCATTTACCACAGCCACCTCCTTCTAATGCAGTTCATAACTGAGACATTTTGTTTCAATAAATTGCCTTTGGGCATAAACTGTCTATAATATCCAGATAAATTCAACCCAGAGTTTACAACAATATATACAGTATATTTAAGGTAATAGATAAATACAAATATCTACAGAACACTAAAGTTCGACTTAACTATTTACACATTTTCAAGGATCAAGATAAATTTATCTCTGATTAGGCTCATGCAGCATCTTTACAATTGTCTTAAATCCTGAATACAACCTTGAAAGCCTAATAAACCAATATCATCTTTCCCTTTGCTTTACCTAAATGTGAAATCCCCCCCTAAAGAGTTCCCAGAGTTCACAATGGACCTCAACAACCCTCCGAGGTCCATAAGGAAGTCTACAGGAGTACATTTAATGTGTTTCTTTAACATTTTGCAGTCTACACAAGCAACAAAGCCTGCTCCAGATAAGGTTATCCAGTCTGGTGCCTCAACAAAAACAGGCTCCTTGGAGGGAAAAGACATCTCAAATAATACACAATACATAATTCATAGTTTGCACACACTCAGCTGGCTGGATGCCTTCAAAGTTTTCCTTCCTGCAAGTGAACACGGCAGCTTTTCCTATTCATCACTCTTTTCAATGTAAAGCAATCAACACGATAGTTAGACCTAGTGTGCTTTTAGTCTGTACGACACCCTGAGCGGTAATAAAAAGCTTCTCTATTTACTGACCCAGACCGTAATTGCTGCACAGCTACAGCTGTAACACTCAGTGAGTGAGTCGTGTCAGACTTGCACATTTGTGATCTGCCTGCTCTGCCACACAGTGGGTTTTTTTGTTGTTTTTTTTCCGCTTTGTATTTCAGACGAAGGTTGGCAGGGGTCCCGGCCTGCAGCAACTGGGAAACAAAAGAGGAAGAGAGCCTCCTTCCTCTATGCTGGGAGGCCTCTGGGGAGACACTGCAGCTGGTTCCTCGACCTCAATCTGAGAGCAACAGTGCCCTCTAGAGTGTCTGCTGCTGCAGCTGCAAGGAGAGAGGGTGGCTGATCACCAGCCTGATCTGAGCTGTGGTGGTGGTGTTTGGGTGAGGGGATGACAGCGGCGGGCTGGGGACTGCTGATGATGACAAATCAGATTGTTTATCCCCACCGAGTCTGATTCAGTGCTTTATTTTCGTGTGCAGGTGTTGATGATGAAGCAGCAGCAACAGCATCGTTGTGTCGTCCTTTTGTTTTGGTGGTGGTGAATGTGAGTTCATTTTGCAGATTACCTCATGTGATTTGGATTTAAAACGTGGCTGAAACGCTCATCAGCAGAGTTCAGAGGTTAATTGTTCATTATGGACGTGAAAATGCACCGTGAAATCATCACAAATCACGTTCAAGGTTTCAATCTGAGTTCTCGGGCTGATTTTCTCAGATTGGGAGTGAATATATTTTTAAGCAGGATCAAATCTCCTGTTGACAACGTGGCAAAAAAAACCATCGGTCTTGATGTTCCTCAAAACCAAAAAAATGTAGGCTAGTATGTATAATTCTTAAGAGCCCTTCAAATGTATAATCTAGTTCCACAAAAACTCAAAGTTGTGTGTCTAATTGATTGAATTCCACTAACCCAACAATTTCTGGAATTTTAGAAGTGAGTTTCCTGACGTAAGTAGGGATAAAGCCAAACGTTGTCCTTATTTGACTCCACTGGCGGATGTTGTTCTCTTAAGTAATTACATTTCTGAGAGAAGTTGACATCCAGGTTTGTTAAGTACAATGTTTTGTCACACTTTTGAATGACCAGTTAGCAGTTCAGTACTCTAACCTCATTCATTCGATGTGTACTATAGTTTTCAGACTCTGTGCAGATCTCTTCCATTGGTTTTTAAGTCTAAATTACGTAATTTGAATTATGTTTTGTAGTCATTTTTTCAGGTCATGAAACTGGATCGCATATAAAGCAGTATAATCTGCACCACATTTAGGTTTTGTTTCCAATATAATTCATCATGAATGCCATCAAATATGTCGCTGTTTATTCATACACAAATAAATCAAACAGATTCTTTATTCACACCTGGTAGCGACACAATACACACTCGTTGTGCTGCTAAGTGTCAGTTTTCTGTTGTTTTTTTGCAGTTCCAACTCAGCCCTGTTGCTTATGATGAATGCAGATGAATCAAGCTAATGAGTTTGCCTCATGCTTGGATGAGACCATCTAATCCTCCAAACACTGTAACCATGCTAAGTAAACTGTGATGCACTCCAGCAAATATTTGGCCGTTTTAATTGATGCCTGTCTTTGTTTTGAGCCACGTCTCATTGCCACGTCTCTCCTTCTCCTCTCTATGTTTTCTCCTCTCCTCTTTCGACTCATATTCTAACATGATTATGATTCCTTTTATAGCTTTTGTGTATACAGTCAATTTCTCACTTAAGTCTCCCTTGTGTCTATGATCCTTTCTGTAAAAGAATAACACAGGATTCTCGTATTAATCATTTAGATTCAACCTGAGTTCTGTATAGAGCACAAGGACAAATAAAACATCTTATAGTACCACAGTCATGCAGATACTCTCTTGATTTGTGTAACTTCACAAGGTTCATCGCTATCTCAACTCGGGAGGCTCGTTAGTGGATTTAATGTGAAGGAAATATCCCAAAAATCATGCTCCTTTAAAACCCAATTTAATCACTACCTCCAACATTTTTAAATAATACCCATTCTCCTTAAAAAGTAAGTCCGAAGCGCAGTAGCAACTTTAGCTGCCAAACTTTGATAATTAAACATTCTCCTCAAAAAGTAAACACAAAGTGCAACAGCAACTTTAGCAAATGAACTTCGATATTAAAAGTTTTCCTTAAAATGTTAACACAAAATACAGTAGCAACTTTAGCTAATATACTTTGATAATTAAATATTCTCCTCAAAAAGTGAACACAAAGTGCAACAGCAACTTTAGCAAATGAACTTCGATATTAAAGGTTCTCTTTAAAATGTTAACACAAAATACAGTAGCAGCTTTAGCTAACATACTTTGATACTTAAACATTTTCTTCAAAAACTGAGCAGGAAGTGCAGCAGCAACTTTAGCTAACAGTCTTTAATAATAAAAAAAAATCCTTAAAAATTTAACACAAAGTGGTGTAACAGCTTTAGCTAATAAACTTTGATAATAAAGATTTAGCTTAAAAAGTGAACGCAAACTGTAGGTAATAAAATTTGATAGTAACCACTTTCCTAGAAAGCGAGCACTAAGTGTAGTAGCAACTTTAGCTACCGGTCTTTAATAAGAAACATTCTCCTTTGAAACTGAACACTTAACCTAATTATCTTTGATAATGACCACTCTCCTTAAAAAGTGAACACGAACTTTAGCTAGCGAAGTTTGATATTGAACGTTCTCCTCAAAAAGTGAATACAAACTGCAAAAACAAGGTTAGCTAACACATTTTGCAGTCAAAGTTAATGATTTACGAAGAAGTACCATATATTACCTCTATATAGATAATAATGCTGAATTTCAGTGACAGAATAACTCTTAACTTTGCTGCGGTTGTAATGCTGATTGTGGAGACGCCTAACTAAGGACGTCTCGAAGTTACGTTTCTGAACTGCAGTCTAAGTTAACTAAATGCCTTGTTTGCTAATTAATGGAATAGCACACCTGTGTGTTTTTTCTTCCATTTAACTGTTATTATATATTTTATTATTATTTTGATCTCAGACAAGGACAGTGGCTCATGGCCTGAACTATTTCTGAACTGTGCAATAAAACCAATAATTTAGCCCCACCAGGACCCATGCACCGCATCCCTCCTACAAACTTACTAGTTCTGTTTTCAAATTATACCTTTATACTGTATTTCGTGGTAAATAGCAGCAATTTTGCACTTTATTGTAAATCCCAACAATATTTGCACCTGTTTTTGTAGATACCAGCATTTTGGGCACCTTATTTCTATTTCTTTGACCAGCACGATTTGCTCGTTAATTGCATCTTCTTTTGTACATTGTTTTCTTTACCTATCTTGAATGTTATGTGTGAATTTCCTCAAGGGGATAAATAAAGTATATATCTATCTGCCTATCTAGCTATCTTAATCCAACTGTACGGCAACTCAATAATTAAAAATGTAGTCTAGAAATGAATTAAATGCCATCTAGTCACGTCTAAATAATATCTCCCTGTCTGAATGTCCGCCCATGATGTTTTTACACATTTGTCAGCACTAAAAGCCCCCAAAATTAAGCCAGACAGTAATGGAGATGTCACAGAGACTCAGTTTGGACCGCAGGTGTTTTCACTCGGTCAGCCAGACTCTCCCTTTAAAGTCCTCCTGCCTCCGAGAAATGGAAAAGAAATTTACTCCTCTTGCTCGACTGGACGGTGACAGCATCTGGACAGTGTGGGCAACCAATTATAGTAAAAATGAATTTGTCACCCAGAGTTTTTACAGGCCAGGCTGGCGGCACAATAGGAGAGGATGAGTGGAGCTCATGGTGGAGATACAGAGACAGGAGGAGGAAGTGAATGAGCGTAATATGCATTGGTGGAGCGGCGCTACAGAGTGATGGATGGTGTCGGCGGTCTCACGGGGAGATTGTTCTGTCAGACAGTGTGTGATGCTGGTCGGATTACGATGCACCTCTCAGAGATCGTCTTGTGTTCGCAGCAGCAGAGCAGAGACGATGGACAGCAGACTGACAGTCCTCTGGAGTCTGCAGCTCTCTGATATGTGAAGTGTCACTGACTCAGACTCTTGCTGTGGCCAGAGACCTATTGATTTATGAAGAGAGACACCAGATCAGCTGCTCTGATTTTCACTTTCTCTGGCTCTCTCTTAATTTAGCTGTGCTGCAGAAAACAGTTCTGTAGTAAAACCTTGAAATTCTGTCACCAAAAGTGCCAGAAAAAATAAATTTAAAAAATGATAGAACGCTGTAATGTTCAAGAACTGTAAAAATGGTTTAAAAATCTGCATATACCTGGAAATTAATGATATTTTAGCTGATTTCAAAACAGTAAAACAGGTTAATTTTATGATCACACATTGTAAAAAATACCGACAATGCTATATGTAAAAATGTTGTCATGTATCGTTTTGGCCTTTAATACTTTTTTTTCTGTGATTTGACGAGATAGTAGGTATAACTTAACAAAACTGAAAAATATTTTTCCTTAATATACACAATATTTCTTTCAAAGAACTAAAAATGCAGAATACAGCAAATGTGTAATTTTGTGGTCAAATGTAGAACAATATTTAAATAATAATAGTAAAAAATACAGACACATACAGTTTTGTCTATTTGTTAAAAACATGTTTTCCTGTGATTATACTAGTCTGTAATTTTAACAAAACGGAAAAAATCTTTAAAATAAAATGTACATATTTTTCTGTCAATTGATTATTATTATTATTATTATTAATAATAATAATAATAATAATAATAATAATAATAATAATAATAATAATAATAATAATAACAATAAAAATATTCGGAAAATAGCAATTATTTTGCTGATTTACATAAAGTAAAAATGCTCTAATTTTATTCAAATGTTGTAAAAGAGCAAACTACCAAAATAAACATTTTAGACGGAGGCATAAGTGTTTGTCTAGTTGGTTTGTCTGTCTGTCTGTTTGCAACATTACTCAAAAACGCGTTTGGATGAAATTTTTAGGGAAGGTCAGAAATGACACAAGGACCAACTGCTTAGGTTTTGGCAGTGATGAAGCTTATAGTCTGGATCCATGGATTTGTTAAAGATTTCTGTATCATTGTGAGATAGTGGCACAGCATCACTGTAACTATGATTAAAAAATGAACACTACGTCTGCTGCCTGCTGACGATCACATGATTGCAATCCTACTAAACAGCCGTTGCTGACTTATCGGGACTCATCCGTCCGAAATTATATAAGGAACAATGGATCAAATTGTGGGGCTGTTTCCGAGTCCCATCAATTCCCGCCGCCTGCTACACATTTAAGTCATGTGATTCGGCATCCAAACATAACGTACACATGCCTGTGCTCAGCGCAATGTCATTTTGTTTGTGGGTACATCTTTATTAAATGGCCACATTCTATAGTGCTGTGATTTCTGCCAGGGGTTTTTTCAAGATTTCAGCCGGTGGAAATGATACAATGACTGAGCAGCCTTGGCGGAGTACTGCGCTCTGAGTGCTTTTCTTGCTTTGTTTGCTTTACAATCTCTCTAGTGTTGATGCATATAAAACTGTATGTAAAGTAATTTCAACATCCCGTATCCACATGATCCATGCTACACACAGATGCTTTAGAATAATAATCTACTGTGATATTTAATAAGATATTAGCCAGAGGGACCAAACCAGTACTTTAACTACATTTTGCTACTAATACCTGTGTATAATTCCTGAAATAGGACTTGAAAGTATTTTTTAAACAGATGTTTTATTGCTGTATTGGTAAGGGTCTGAATATTTCTTGCACCAATGGTCACTGAACTGATTTGTGTCTCCACAACTTGAGAAACACACACGCAGTGTTAAATTTGAACCATTGCTGCTGTAAAAAAGAAGCTGCAGTTCAGTGTTTAAGCAGTAGGGCGCACTTCATATTAACAGTGCAGGTGGATCGCAGCATGAACACTGACAGTGTCCGTTCATGATGTAATTCACACATTCATGCAGATGTTTTGTGTATTTGGCTGTGATTGTGTGTCAGTGTGCTGCATGTGTTTGCAGGGTGTCTGGGTGTGTCGGTGTCAGTTTGAGTTGTGTGTCCACTGACAGGACACGGTTGGGTTTCCTGTTTCCTTCAGCGTTGCACAGCTCTGGTCAGTGTCCACACAGCTGCCTGTCATCATAACTTCTCACAGTGAGGCTGCAGCACTAAGCTCAGAGTGCTGTCAGCGGCGAAAGAAGTATTTCGATACTTTAACTACATCACAAGTAGTAATTTTTTTCTTTTTATTATTAAGTACGTACTGTCTGTTCCCAGCAAAATGTTCTTAATGTACCAAATGTAGGTGAACTTTTTCTGATTAATAACAATATTACACGTGGGAGAACTGAGACAGAAGTAACGGTTTTTTGATAAACTTAATTTTAAAAGACCACAGACAGAAACTAAGCAATTCACATTCGTCCTGTGTAAACACTGTGGTATTTTGTACACATCAGTATCTAATATGTAATTCCAAACATATACTATTATGTCCTTTATCTCAATAAAAGTATTCAGTTTCATTTCATATTAATCAGAGATGTGTATTTGGATTTTTTTTCTTCAGGCATGTGTAGATAAGTCCTTTAACACATTGCTTTTCTTTATATTATTGCTTTGACTCACAATGAGAGACTTTATCCATCCATGTATTTTCTTCCGAGTAGCTGGGGTTGGTTTGCAGTGGCGGCAGGTGAAGTAGGAAATTCTTGATATTCCTCTCATCAGTAGCTTTTTCCAGCTCTTTTTGAGGATCCAGAGGTGCAACCAGCTGTGGTAATCTCTCCTGCAAGTTCTGGGTCCACCTCAAGGTCTCCTCCCATTTTTACATGTCTGAAAAACCTCCAAAGGCAGACGTCCAGGAGGCATCCTGGTCAAACCACTTCGGCTGGTTCCTTTTGACACAAAGGTGCAGTGACTTTACTTCAAGCTTCCTTCAGATAGCTGAGCTCCTCACCCTATTTCAAAGGCTGAGCCCAGCCACCCTACAGAGGAAATTCATTGCAGCAGCTTGTGACCACGACCTCCTACTTTCGTCCCGTAATACAGTTTTCTGCTAAAATTACTAATTTGTCATTTCCTTTATGTACTATTGGGCAATTCTGTCAGGTGATACTAGGATTAGGCCTCTACAAAGGATGACCATAATGAAATGTGCCTGAGGTGATTTTTGGGTGAAAATTAATTCTGCTGCTCAGATATGTAAGACTTTTCCAGATTTTAATGGGGTTATTGCTTTCATAAAATAAAATAAAAGCCAAATTTCCTTTTTGGACTTCAAAGTATTACTTAAATGTGGGATGTTTAGAAGGGAAACCACACAGATATCTGAAATCTGACAACAGGCCCAACGTAAACAGCAGCTCCAGTGGTTTTATTATTGACAATCTTACATTTTAAAAGCTTGTTTTATGTTTTTAATGTAAAATCTTAGCCTGACAGCACTGAAGCACATGTACTTAGTTACGTTCTATCACTGCTTCTCACATAAGTACATTTAGTCTAGCGGCAAGTGTTTCTATTTCTGAGTGCAAAATTAGAAATTAAGATTTTTCAGGTTTGTATTTGTTGAAGTAGGTATGGCAAAACTTTAATCTATGAAAGCTGTTCTTTCTTAAGCACACAAAGTCTCACCTCCTTACAGTAGAGCTGCCTAAAGTGTTGTTTTCTTACCCTGACAAAAATCAAATCCCCTTCTGGTCAGCTCAGATGGAGGTTAGATTGGTTTGTCTGTACTTCCAGCACACTTCGGCCCTGAACAGCATTCTCAGTTAAGACATCTCTGTGAACAACTGGGCTGGTCAGCTCCGTCTTCAACTTCTCCGGATGCTTCTGCAAGAGAATATTTAAGTTTTCACTTTCTCTTTTTCTTCCTTTGACTTTGTTTCTTCTCATACTTTGTGGTTTTTGAGTTTGAGATTCAGTGATGTTTACCTTTTCAGAATACAGTTCTGTTTCCGTGCTGCTTCTCTGTACTTCTACAGATTTGAGGCTTCACCCTCAAAACTCTGGCACTCTTTACAAGGCACTGAAATTTTCTTAGTTGGTGTTCTGCTGAGTTGTGCTGCATCGGAAACAAAAGACAGAAGCACAGTGATTTATTTTTGAGATTTTCTACTGAATGTATTCACGTTAAAGGCCTAATTTTTTAATGTTAATGCAAGTCTCACACATCCCAAAATGCTTTCTAATGTAAGTTTCATCTCAAAATACTGCACAGAGAGTTAATCGACCATTCCCTGTAATGCCTGTAGTTTAAGACTTATTCCAAACGGGCTGTTTGAGTGTCTGTAACTTTAAATGTAACTGAGCTGCTGATGTCCACAGCTCTTTTAGTGATTAGTCTGCAGGGACAGCTCGCTTTTCATCTACAGCCCTGTTCAGACATTGGATACGGAACATTGCTGCTTCATCAGTTCATTAAAATGGCATTATGTGATTTAGACGCAGGTAATTTTTCTGTTAATGTCCCTCACTACTTAATATAGACATACACACCACAGTGACAGATAGCCATGTATATACGCAATATTTGTCATTCATTTTAGATTAGACAATGTACCAAGTTAGTTAATAATGCTGCCTCAGACGACATCTAAAATATTAGCAGCTTATCAAAGTGTCCAAATAACTAACAGCCCAGTTTATTTCTAATTCGTTATATAGTGAAACTAAAAGCTCAGTACTCAACTTAATGACAGCTGTGACGTAACAAACAAGAAAAGGCTGCTCAGTCATTCTATAGTTTCCGACTGATGAGTTCAGGTAAGACCGCAGCAGTCAATATGTAGTAGAATCGCAATCATGTGATCATCAGCAGGCAGCAGACCTAGCGTTCACTTGTTGTCATAGTTACAGTGACGCCGTGACGCTATCTCGCAATGATACAGAAATCTTCAACAAATCCATGGATCCAGACTAAAAGTCGCATCACTGCCAAAATCTAATGAGGTGGTCCTTGTGTCATTTCTGACCTTCCCTGAAAATTTCATCCAAATCTGTTTGTCCGTTTTTGAGTCATGTTGCACACAGACAAACAGACAGATTAACAGAAAAATGTACATTGATCGTCACGTAACTCCGCTACGTTCCTTGGCAGAGTAAATATTTAACTGCAGCTCATAAACCTTCGCTCAGTGAAACAGCTCACCTGTCTGAGGTGGACAAAAGTCAACAGTGCTGTTAGATCCTGATTGATCCTGTCTCGATTTTTAGGATAATTTATAGTTACGACAAATTAATGAAGTTATTACTGTTGGTCCATGCGTGAATGCATGCAGTTCTTTCTCTTTGGAGACACCCATGGAGCCTATTGCTGTCTGATGTCAGGTATTCATTAAACCCGGAGAAAATAGTTCTAAACAGCCGGAAGCAACAAACTAAACTGCCATTCTGAGTGTGGTAGATCACCTGTCCAATGCAAAAACAAGTAGGCTTACATCATTGTGTGACTTGTCAGATTGTGGCCCGAACTGATTTCCTCTCCATGCTCTCTTGGGGACAGTTACCAGCACTGTAATAGGCCCACTTGCACAAATGCAACTTTTTTCCTTGGACACTCTCATGGATTCTGTTGCTGTCTGATGCTGCTGGTATTTAATAAACTCAGAGGAAATAGTCCTAAACACCTGGAAGCAACAAATGTAACCCTCCTATTAACAGGTTGTGAGGGGAAAGCGCACAACCCAGTGAGATTACTGGATAGATTTTTATTGAAAACAATAAAAAATAGATTTTGCATAATATGGCATCTTTAATTTTGATTAACAGCCACTTTGAACTGTGTAGTATTTATTAGAAGCACTGGCTGTGCTGTAAATGGGACCAGTTTCACTACAATGGTAATATTGCAGTGGATTGCTATGTGTGAGAGATTCACCAGAGTCGTTGCGACAAACCTCAGAGCTTCATCTACATGCAGATATTTCATCAAATTAGTATATAAGGCCAGTTCATAATTGTACAGTCTGGAAATTAAAAGACGCATGGAAGCCTATTAGATTTTTATCCATCTCAACTTTAGTTATGGAAGTGCATTATCTTAATTATGAGATTGTATGCCACAATTCCTGGAAAAGGTCTCAAATTAAATTCTTGTATGTGAATGTGATGCACTTCTAAGGTTGTCAGGTTACTGATAAAATGGAATCCAAGTAAAATTTGCTTTCTCGATCAAAAGAGCTCAATCAACTGAGATTAAGTGCTGTATAGCAGCACCAAATGTAAAAAGCAAAGTGGTTTCAATCAGCATGATGGAAAATAATGAGAAAACTTGGTCCTGGTGCAAAACAGATAGAGTTATGATTTAAGCTTTATGACATGCTGCACTAAATCGAAGTCACTGAAATCATAGATAGAAATGGAAAAGTTGAGTGAGTCCCTGGAGTCATCTAAAAACAGCTGCATGCAGATGTTTCACTGTAATGTATATCACAGCTATAACAGACTCTGTAGACCCCAGTAGCTGCAGTAAACCAGGTCAGTGCTGTTGTAACTAAAACTGCATGAATGCCCTCATTCATCATGACATCAACCGTTGGGCTATGATATATTGTGCGATACACAATCAGAACTGTGTTGTTTTAAAACACTTTAACATTATTTTTCCTCTTAATCCTGTATCATTCTGTTGTCTCCCCTTATGTGTTATGTACCTTCAAGGTCAAATGGAAAAACCATCACCAGAAATCTTCTTTGAAGCAACATTAATGTTTCCACTGGGAGAAATTCACAGACATGTTTTATATGGCGGCAACATTACATCAGCTGAAGGATTCTACATGCCGTGCATAATTTTATAGGATGTTCCATTAAATTCAATCCTGTTTACTTATATAGTTTGCCCTTGCTTATTGACGATTCTCTTTCTTCAAAATGTGTCCCAGGTTACCTTTTTGTTGCCTCTATCCTTTACGATATTAATCCTGCTCAAATGTAAAGTTGCCTTTCACCTCTAGATCTTCTCTTAAATCGTGTGATGGAAAACTTATGTGCCACTTCATTAAAATCCCAAGCCAGAAAAAAGACATCCAGATAGTGTTTCTTTATGTTGCTTGGCTGAAGCTATATTACTTGGCTCAGATAGTCAGTCATGAAATGGTGTAGACATGCAACAGTATCTCAGTTTCTTTAGGATGTTTCCAATCTGTTATGAAATTTCCCAGATCTGGAGTAAGAGCCTATACAGGCTACTCAAATCAGTGTTTACATGCCACAAACCTGAAGGTGCAATCCTTCGCCAGATGTTGGATCCTCCAATGTGTAAAGCTGGGAGACAGAATCAGACAATTTTTGAAACAACTAAATCCACACAAAAATGGTTTAATGACAACAAGGTCGATGTTACGAGTCAGAGCGCAGACAAATGAGAATTTGTGGCTGGACTTGAAAGGGGCGTTTTACTCACTATCCCTCTACAACCTGACAGAGCCTCAACAGTTTTGCAAAGAAGGATTGGATCATCTTTAATTAAGTGACATGACTTTTTTTTTGTGTGTATAAATTATGGATTAAAAACTCAATTGGACCATGATTTTATGTTTGAAGTAAATAATGAGGAAAACATCCAAGGACAGTTAATACCTTTTGTAGGCATTGCACTTATTGTGTAGTTATGATAATGGTATCCGTTTTCTCTTCTAACTTTCAGCAAGAAAGGGCATAAGTGACATGAAAATGCCAAACTATTCTTTTTAAAAATTAAACATGACAAGGTCCCAGTTCATTATTACATTGGTCACATGATGCTGTGACAGACTAAATTATTCAGTTAACATCTTTTTTGATGTTTGCACCATCACACTGATTTAAATCTGTGCTGCACAATCTTTTGAATTCAACCTGCTGTATTGGAAGATTGACTAAACTTTAAAACTAATTTTTGTTAGTTTGAATAATGCGTTCCTCTTTCTTGATATGTGAGGAACTGAAGTAAGCAAACTCCAGTTATTTACTGCTCCGTCTCAGGTTCCTTTTTTTTCCATCTGCTGACTTTGGAACAGCCCAGAGAGCATGAACTGAACTCACACTGGAGGGAAATGCACAGCAAATCACGCATGCACTGCCAGCATTTACACAATCTAATCTGTTGGGTAGTCTCAGTTTTCAGCGAAGACAGCCTGCCTGAGTGGATGTTGAATCATTCTATTTTCCCACCAAGTCAGACCTCTGCTCCACATTTTTTAAATCGCTCTCTCACACAGACCCTCCTCCCTCCATCTGTTTCTAATCAACACTCACTGCCAAGACTGAGATACACTTTCCCCCGAAGAGGCAACTCAGTGACTGAGAGGAATCATGAAGCAGTCTGTAAACTGCACTCGAAGGACAGGAGGATCCCACAGGACGGCTACACTTAGAAAACATGGAAACTGACATTTGTGAATGTTCACCTGAACAGAATATAACTGGATAAATCATCCATACAGATGAATGAGTTTTCTTGATTGAAAATGTAATCAGAACATTTTTGATTGAAACGAATACTAATAAAACAACTGTTTGTGTGCTTCATAGACAGAAAATGAACAAATATGACCCACTGAACATTGAAGTTAGGATTTTTCTGGCATTTCCAGAGATGTAGAGACCGTGTTCTGTAATGTTCTTCTGCAGTCTCTGCTTCTGCTTTACCTCCACTTTCTGCATGTTTTTCCTGCGTTTTCTCTTTGTTCTTTTCTTCAATGTTGCTGATATCTCTCTTTTGTGTATCTCACCTACCGTTCTCTTCTTTCATAGTTGCCTGCATTTTCACCCTTTTGTTCCCCGTTGTTTGTGTTGTTTTGCTCTCTGGTTTTTGTCTTCTTCCAGGTTTTGCTTTGTTTTTTTCTCCAGCTTTGTTTTCAGGGTTTGTCAATGGTATAAAAGAAACACAATTCATAATGGGTCATTCATACAGCATGAATGCATTCAAAAGTGTTAACAATAGGATGCCTTTATTAGAAATTAATTTTAGTTTTCTGAAAATAAAATTTTGCTTAGCATAATTAAAAATACCAAAGTTATTGTACATAAAAGACCAGCTAATTCTTATGGTCGCTCATTCATTTTTTTAATGGAATGACAAATGTGATTCTTCTGTTATTTCCTCTACTGCCTCTGCTTCTATTTTGCCTCCACTTTTAGCACCTTTTTCCTGCTTTCTCTTTCTTCTGTTTCTTCTCATTCCCTTTGCTTTCCATATTACACTCACTGTCCTGTTCAAACATAGAGTCCATACCACGGGCTGTTTCCATTTTAATCACTCATTTAATATTCTGGGGCTGTTACCTTTCCATTTTTTGTTGTTTTCACTATCAACATCCACCCTCAGCTCACTTATAATTCCTTTTTCTGTGGTGGATCTCGTCTCCACGTTTATTTCTTTTTGTTGTTGTTTTTTTTTTTTTTTAACATACATTTATTGATTTTAACTTAACATAACATAAAAATACATTATAGTAGCAGACAAAGGTGAACACAACAAATCAAACACACCAGCTCAGATTCTTAGGAAATGTCTATAGTTACATGTAAGGATGTACATCAAACACTTTGCAGAATGACAGCTGATGCTCCAGGCTCTGCATAATTCAGATAATGTTCCTTAAACATGTCAAGGTGGTCAGTTCCTAAATGTGAAATACATTTCAGATATTAGCTCAGTCATTCAGCAGTCTCTCGCAGTCGTCAAGTGTTACTACTTTTTCATTGATCTACTCCAGTAAAATGTTCTCCTTCACAGCATAAGACCACCATACAGCCTTTTAATTCTAAGTGTTTGTTTGAAAGGCCAAGGTTGAAGAACACAGTGAGTGCAGGAACACCATTAGTTTTCCAAGACATGTTGTCTTTCAATAGTTTGCGTTAGCATGACCTCTTGAGCCACAATAGCCACAATAATGGGCAATACACCAGGTTGAAATTAGCTGGAATTATCATGGTAGATGCACTGTCTGACCACTTTTGAAATCAAGTGCTTACAGTCATCTGAAGGGCAGATTGAGAAGGTGGTTGTCATACAGAGCTAGACGACATAATATTGTTTAAAAGCAGAGTCTTGCATTAGGTTGTATGTATGAGTAGTGCAACAAATAGTTGAGTAACAGATGAATAAAGAGAACTAGAAAGACTGTAGTATCTCAGTCCTCTCATGTCTTAACTTGGGTGTGAATATTGGATAGTTAGTTTTCAGAAAATTACTATACATCCTGCCTGACGTTGTAAAGGTGTACGAATCAATCAGTCAATCAAAGGTTATTTGTATAGCCCTTTACAACAGCCCAAAGGGTAACCAAAGTGCTTCACAGTAAAAAAAAACAAACAAGAAAATAACTTAAAAACAATACAGTAACTTAAAACAGGACAAACAATCACACTCACACCTATGAGCAAATTTGGAATAATCAATTAACCTTCAGCATATTTTTGGACTGTGGGAGGAAACCCACGCATGCACAGAGAGAACATACAAACTCCATGCAGGAAGATCCCAGGAAGGCTGCAAGGCGAGAAGTGCTCACCACCACGCCACTGTGCAGCACGTAAAATATACAGTAAAACAATAAAATAAACAGCAATAAAACAGCACTAAAATATAACATCTAAAAGAATTAAAAGTAACATGTCACCATGCCTCTAGGTGTGAAAGGCCATTTCAAACAGGAAGGTTTTGAGCTGTGATTTAAAAAGACCCAGGTCAGTGATGGTGTGCATGTCGGGGGGGAGCTTGTTCCAGAGCCTGCATGGGTGCAGCTACAGAGAACACCCAGTCACCCCAGTGTTCAGATCCTAAATCCCACTTGTGTTCACAGGTGTTTCAGTTTTCACTCCACCATCTAGTGTGTCCATTTGAAACATTATGCTTTGCCTTTGGATATTGATTTCTTGGACAGTCTAGCTGATTTAAAGCACAGTGCAACCTTAAAGACCACATCGGTCAATCTGTCTGTCCAGCACTACAGCTGACATCTGACACTGCTGCAGCATCGTCATGAGGAGGGATTGTTCTCTTTCGGTTTGTGGTTATAGGCACTGAAGCACATAAAACCTTTGCTGTCATTCAAGTCAGTCCTGGTTAGCATGTGAGCTAAATCTCTAAAGCACGAACACGAATGCAAATCGTGCTTCTCGCATACATAATACTTCCTATCAAGTGCCAAAGGTTCATTTATCTTTTGGAAACTGTGCTTGCACTCTGCCCAGGGAGCTTTTAGCACCACCAGTGAGTGTGTAGCGTTAAAGTGAGGAGGGGTTTGTTGTGATAGAGGTTATAGTTTTCTGTGGTATGTGTGGAGAGTGTAAAGAGACACCGCAGGCTGAGGGAGTAGAGCTGACCTCCAAGGCTCTCTGGCCTCTCAGCCCTGTCAGCAGAGCCTGCCTCTCTCCTGCTGTCATCTGGAGGTGAACTTAAGCTGCATGCTGCAAGCATGACGTAGAAACGATCTGCTTTCAAAATCAGTTTGAATATGATGAATGATTCTTTGCTGTTCCTGTTGGGAAAAGAACTCAAGGGTGACTTTGCAGGAAGTCTGTAAACACTGATGGATGTTTTCAATCTGCAGTTTAATATCTACTTTTGTTTTCTTTACCATATAAGTTTGAATAACTTGGGGGTTTTGCTCAAAATCTAATTATCTGACTTGTGTTTCCCAGATCTCAGGAAGTAGTTTGACATGTACAATGTTACATTTTCCAGTAGACTCAAGTTGTAATATGCTGGAATTTAATCTGAGTCTGCAAAATACTGCAGGACAAACAACAGACAAGCTGTTTTTTTTCGGATCTTGTGATAGTCACTCTGCAGCACTGCGGGTGGATTTCTCCCTGTTGGTTTTGGCTCGGAGGGCAGTGTTGCACTGCGCCATGCCTGCTGTACCATCGAGCTGCCAGACCCAGTGGCCTTTAATCACACGAGTGGCCTTAGCTGAATAGGTTGGCAAAGGAGACCACCCGGGACAAACTCATCCACTTTGTGGTGAAGTAAAGAGCACAGTGCTGCTGCTGTGAAAACCTTTCCGATCACTGAATATGACCCTGGTCTGTGAGTGGTCTCTGATGTTTATACTTTGCCTGTGCTGAGAATACCAATGTGCAGTCGGCCAAACATGGAGAGGGAAGAGGCTTCTCCGTGTCAGTGAGCTGGGGGAATAAACAGAATGTGGTTCAGAAAAGCTTAAAATCACCTTTCTGGTGTTTAGTGCTTCGCATGTGCAAATTACACTGCGTAAATGTGTTTCATAAAGGTTGAAATTGGACTCAGAAGTGCATAACCGGAGTCTACAATTACTCCCAGGACAGCAATTAACTCTGTTATAGCACCACAGACTTCACATAAGCAGGTACTGTAAGGTTATATAGACAAAACAAAAGAGACTTCAACTTCACCGGTTGAAAACTGAGTCGTAATGATCTGCTGCTCTCAGTGATTTGACTTTGCAGCTCTTGCCAACCATTTTAGTGTTAAAACACTCCCAGTTCAAGGTTGAAAAAAAAAGTACAGAAAGAAAGTACAACAACTAATTGAAGAAAATGGGCTATAACGCAGTCTACATGCATGTCAAGTGATTTTATTCTCATTCACATCTTTTCAATGCCAGTAACGTTTTAGAGGTATTACTTGGCTTTGGTGTTACTTGGGTCAATATACAACACTGATAGATAGGATGGATTTCCAGTTTTAAAGATCATCACAAAGAGGGTTGGATGAGTCGGGGCTGAATAAGTCACAGTACCTTTATCCAGGAAACTTGGTTAGTGTCCTGTGTTGGACTGAGGTCTAGCTTTTACTCACTGTTTTGTTGATTTGAGGAACCAAAACTACAGGGTCAAAGTCAGCAAAAGGTGTTTGTTAGGGTAAAATATACTCTCACACAAAATGAATCACGTTATAAAGCAAAAGCATTAGACTACAGATTCATGCATTTATGTCTGACATTCAGGAGTTTTCTTCAGTCTATAGACTTAGCCTGCCTGTTGAAAAATGACACCTAAGGGTCCCCAGTGCATCTAAATGTGACACTAAGGCACCCTGACAAAGTGGCCATATGTGATGAGTTGGGAGTTAGACTGGGTTCTTTAATTCCAACTTCTATATCTTCAAAATTATGCCATTGGAAGTCACTTAAAATCTTACTTTTCCAGTAGATGCACAAATAGTTAATATCACTAGACTGCTATATTGGCTCTATAGGTCAAGCTTACTTTGCAGTTTCCACCTGTACATTAAATGGAAATACTCCAGGTTGGAATAAACTGGAATTATCCTTTAGTAGCACAATGGGTGCTCCCTTTTAACATCTGGGTGGTTCCATTGTGCTATCACACCTTTAATCATTGACTCTGTGTGACTTAATATATAACTGAACTGTTAATGTGTTCTTGTAAAAAAAAAAAGTGACAGAAATGTCTTATATATAGATTCTATAGGGGATGTTCTACTGTATCACCATCAGCTCTCAGTTGTCAGTCAACCTCTTCCATGGGAACGCCCTCTGTGGCTTGATGCTTTGCTGGTTTTTCCACAAATCTGTCCAAGACTGGTCTTTTGAAAACTGGAAAAGTAACTGCAGCACTATTAAAGTGAGCAGAATTCTTTTTTTATTATTATTATTATTATTATTATTATTATTATTATTATTATTTAGATGACCGTGGTTCTGTCCAGGTTGGTAAATATAGAGGTGTCTGAGGCCTTCTTGTTTTTTGGTCTTGTGTGGATGACATCTCTGCCATACATAACTGGAATGTGACAACCTGTTTATTAGTCACTTGAGACACAGAACTTCCACATGGTCCTGCAGGCTAGAGTCGCATAACTTGGACGTATTTGGAACTGCCTACAACATGGTCTTTGTGGAGACATGCGTTACCCGCAGAGTCATGAGTTTCAGCACGTGCATCAGTAACCGTTGAAGTGGCCTTTACAGTTTCCAGCAGCTTGCATCTTGAGGGAAATGCTGTTTTTAGACCTTGACAATACCTCCTTTGTGCTGAGAGTGTCGCGCCAAGGCTCTTTCCTGTTCATAGCCTCACACGGTATCTGTAAATTTAGCAGCTTTTGATGATCCCAACTTCAGACGACAAACAGAAAGCCCATGTCTGGGACTGCGAGGTGGAGCTGAGGCCAGGATATCGGAGCAGCTGTTTGTTTTCTGCCTGTGGAGTGCAGAGTGAGTGTTGAAGCTTTAGACCCTCTGCCCACCCTGGCCGGACAGAGGAGGGAGTTTAGGGGTGAGATCAGCAGAGGGAGGGGTGCTGCCTGTTGAGCCCAAGGTGAAAAGGGTGCCATGGTCCTGCAAATGGAGACGAGGGGCTGAATCTGACTCTGCAAGTTGGGTTGGGTTTGGAGGGGAGGGGTGTAGGCGGCTTGGATGGGTGCACTGTCTGCCTCGAGCCTGTTGAAGAGACAGACAGTTGCTCATTTGTCTGCTGTCCTTTCTCTCTCGTTCTTACTGTCAGTTTCCAGCCTTCCCATCTGTATGTGATTTGGACACAGGCTCAGGGGAGAGGCAAGTCCGCTAGGGGAGAAGAATCAGAGCAGGGAGGGAGTGAGAGAGGAGAGTGAGAAAGAGAGAGAGAGAGAGAAAGGGAGGAAGTCCACACAAGTTTGTTTTACGGGACTCAGCCCTGGCCGGGACGAGGGGCAGTGCTGCATCTGGACGTCAGGGAAAAGTGAAGCCGACCGGTGCAGCCGAGCAAAGAGGAGCTGCCCAGAGACTTTTCCCAACGGCCAGGAGACGCTGACGGAGAGAGAAGGGAATCACTGGGCAAAAAACGCAAACATGGCTGCTATATCTCTGTCCTGCCTCTGCCTTCTCTGCATCCTCTCAGGGACTGTCTATCCAGCTTCTGCCGCCAGGCTTGGGGAACAGCAACAGTCAGTGCTGAAAGTAAGATAGATTATTATTTTTTTGGCTGGTATAACTGTGCACTCTAGCAACAGCTATGTTTGACTCTCTGCCTGCTGTACATTTACATAATGAAGCTCAAGCTCACACATACACACTGTTAGACTGTCATGGATGAGGCCGATTTCCAAGCGTTTTGGGAGTTTGAGAGCTCTCTGGGGACTCTATCTGGACATTGAAACTTTACAACAGTGCCGCTTTGTGTTCACACATGTATGTGTTTGTGTCATCAGAGGTACCCCGAGGCTAAAACTCAGATGGGCTCTGAGTTACTGTCTCCACTGTTGTCATGCCCCTCCTGCCCCTCCCTGACAGCTCCCTAATGGAAACCAGCTGCCAAATGTTGAGCAACAACCCAGAGAGACAGAGAAAGAGCACAATAGGCAGTAAGGGCATGAGAAGCCATTAATGACTGCTGGTACACAGACCACAGATCCCTTAGATTCACATAGCTACACTGGGCCCTAACCTCACAGGCTCAACTTAACAAAACATAGTATTTTCATTAAAAAATTAACAAAGTTTCCTAGTTGACACCACACAGTGTATGCCATAATTGCATTCACGTTGACAGATGCATAAAGCCAGATTACAAAAGTTGTGCCATATGGACATTTCAATTATTTAGCAAAAGGCAAGGCAGGAAAGCAAGAACTTTAGTCACAAGTTTGGTTTGGAAGGAAGATCTTCAGTCTCCTCTATGTCATGATGATACTCAGGCCACTATTTATTTGGCTGTAGTGTCAAAAAATACACCAGTTGCTCTTCTTTTGTTGCAATCTTAACAGAAAAGCAGCTCAGAGTGTGTTTCATAACTCTGGTGTAAAAACGAAACTCTGAAACTGTAACCTTTATCATCAAAACAAACTTGATGTCACAGCCAAGCAAAGACAGCCAAAGCTGTCTCCAAACCAATAAATACTCCAGACTTTAATAGAACTCTTCTAAATTTCTAAAGGCCTGACTTGTCTACGGCAGGGATTAAACTGGAAATGTAACCACAATGCCATGCTAGATGCCACATAAAGACTGCTAGAGCTGTGAATGGTCATTTACTGTGTTTACACACCTCATCCGATGCTGTAACCTGTCTTTTTCTTAGTTACAGAAGACAAAGCTGCAGTTTCACTAGTCCCTAGTGGCCATTAAAAGCCTTAATTAGCAAGGCTTCCCACTAGTATTCTAGCACTGCTCCACCAGTCACATTGGAAGGTCAATGCTTAAGTATAAATCAGCCGGAGGTGTCTTTGGTGTCACCTCCATTACCCATATAACATCGTAACCCTTTGTGTTGAACATAAATCCACCTTCGTCCAGCCGAACATCCTGAGGAATTGCTCTCATGTTGAAAGATTACGCACCTCAAGACTTAGGGCCAACTGGGTGTGGATGGTTGGAGTATTGGCTAGACATTTAGTGTGTCTGTTCTTTGTTCACATCCCACACAAATCGGCAAATGATGTAACCGCAAGCTTTTCTTAACTTACTAACCATATTTGTGGTTGCCAAACAAAACTAATTCAGAAAGCAAGGGTTTTGTAAAGGCGAGTGGCACTGTAGGTGAAAAACAGTTTTACATAGATTAGAGTTTTGCAGAGTTAACCAAGTTGTTTTTGTCTTGCAATGAGGTTAACTTAGTCTGAACAAAGCCACACTAAATGCTTCACTTTATGGGAACGTCTTGGTTGCCAGACTTTAATATGCACAGTCCTAATGTGCCGATGCATACATTCAAAATTAACAGTACTCGTATTTATGATGCGACTGATTGGTTTAAACACCTTTCTTGTAGAATCTGAACCCATATTCTTAGAAGTAGAAGAACTTGGAGCATCTTTTGGGGTTTCTTTACATTGCCAGTGTGGAGGAAATTAATTTTGAGTCATAAGAGCACCCTGTTCTCTGAATGGAGTTGCTAAAAGTCCCTCCAGGAACCCTCAAACAAACAAGAGTTCTTGAATATCCCCAGAGTTCCTTGAGAATCTCCTATTTCTAATGCTACGTGTCCACTAGATGCGTTTTTCCTGCATGTAGATGTGCCGCATCTGTAAATCGCCCGCTTGGTGGGCGTGTATTTGAAGCCTGAAACCGATGTTCAGCTCCTGCTGACCTTCTTCCTGAACCATCCTGCCTGCCTCTGATTGGACCAACGCATCGACTTGGGAGCTGTCTGCTCCTGGATTTGAAGTCGGACCAACATGGCAACTCAGCCGCAAACTTTCTCTTTTATTACGAAAACAGTTCAGCCAAAAGCATTTCTGAAAGTATTTTAGGCGTGAAATAACCTGTGCAGTTGCTGAATCTGTCCTCGTTTTAGTTAACCAACGGCTAGTTTAGACATTTGACGAAAGTTTCGCGACGCTTCAGACCTCCACGCGCCGCATCGAATTTGCGTAAAGTAGAAGTCAAGCCTACTTTATGCAAATGAACTGTGGCCTGCTCCGGGGAGACGCAACCAAACCAGCATGCAAAGCGGTGCGTTTCACATAGACAATGAATGGGATCCAAGAAATTGCCGGATCTAGTGGGCACTTACCTTTAGAGAGCATCTTGGTCACCTGATATTTATGGTAAATTTACTATTACTGCAATTAATTGAAGCAAAGTATCAGGCCATAGGTGAGTTATAACTTTCCTTTTTACAGAAATGTTCTGTAATACTGTGACCATCATTATATGGATGCTCATTTAGAATTCAGAACTGATCAGCATAATAAAATCTGTTGGCTGTAGATCAAAATTGTCCTCGTAAATGTGAGCATATTTAAACCCCAAAATTGGCAAGGCTAAACCAGAGCAATTTCCACCTCATATACTTGTTTGTTATATATACATATGTTTATTTCCCTGAGTTTTCTCTGAGCTGACGGTCCCCTGAGACGAGGCCTGGCCCCCACAGCCAGACGGTCTCTGCAGAGTTATTGAGTTAGGATGAGGTTCTCATGACCCGGGATCTGTCCCATCCTGAGGATGTTCACAGGAGTTAGCCTGACTAAATCCAGTGTCTGAGCCTTCAAGGTCGATAAAAATACAGCAGCTCAAAGCGGAAATGAGATTCAACCTTTGAGCTTCTACATTTAATCCTCTTAATTCCCCCAAAATGGTAAAACTCCGCAAACAAGCAGATGTACAGCAGACATAAGCAATAGCAGATAAAAGTTATCTTCCAGCTGTCATACAGGCTTCCCATACATACACGCACCACAGGGAGATGGTGGGCTTCACAGTTCTGGATCTACATGACCAGAGCGGCTGCAGACTTTGGACAAAGCTCATCTGTGGAGCCAAATCCTGTTTTTGTGCTTGATACCAGCTCTGTATCGCAGAGATAGAGACATACGGTCAACACACAGGAAATACACAGATGCCAGAGCAGAAAAAGCGATTGAATCATTGGAAAAGCTGCATCTCTTGAAAACAGAGAGCAGCTATATCACATGTTGAATGCCAGCTTTGTTCTCCACTGTAGAAAGCGCAGTGGGAGGGCCGTGGAAATAGTTCACATTGCTGAGTGTGCTCACAGCTGGCAGAGGGCTTCAGATGTCCATTGTTTCTGTATATCATCATGTATGAAAATCTTAATCCAATTTTCAGATTCATCACAAGTGAAATGAGACTTAAAATAGTTAATGAACAATTATAGAAAACACTTATTTGCTGTCTTTATGAGAGATGGAATGACTAGACTGAAATCCCTTTTGTTGATTGATGAGCTAGAGTCAGGACTAGTTGGCCTAGTTTTGAAAAGTTGAGTACCTGGCTATGTCCAAAACTAGTGACTAATAATCCTAATGTTTGTATCTTATTTGCTTCACCCAGTAGCCATTAAACCGGAAATCTCCATGAGTGCCTTTCTATGCACACCAGCATCCCGGTTATGAGTTATGAGCATATCCTGCTTCAGACAAATTTAGAATATGGTGTTTACATGGAGTACAGCAAATATGTTTTTTTTTCCCAAGCCATAGTATCGTCCAAACTGGGAAGTTGTGGGAAATATTGCTTGATTTGTGTTTCTGTTCTCTTATTTGCAAGAGCTGTATGCATAATATCTTACCAAATACTTACCTATTTACGCATCCACAAGGTATAGAGCAGTATTAACATTTAGATATTCACTCTCCTTTTGGCCTCCACAAACCCTTAAGGAAAATATCTGGCTATTTAGCACTAAATGCTCCAGTATGTCCACCAGTTTGTCACTAACTCTTATCCACTTCAGGAATTTGCAGGTATTTTAGGGTCGACCAAACCAATGTGTATGTTGCCAGCAGTGTTCCCTGTAATTTTTCATGAGTCTGAGCAAACACACAAACTCCCTGAGCGTCCCTTGGACCACTGTGAGCAACATCAGACGTGTGCACTGTGGTCACACCAGCATCACATCCATTCAAGTTACATGGTTCATTAAAAGAATCAAATTACAGCATTTACATTTCTGTTAAAACACTTTGACAACAGGAGCCAGTTGAAGGCTGCAGTGATTTTAGTGACACTACAATGTATAAGAGTGAAGTTATTGAATATTTGTCTCTCTTTACTGTTGCAGCGGTTTTGCAAATTGCAGACGGACCCTGTTCACTCCATAGACACCAATGTTATTCCAGTAGCTTGAAAGACAGCTACTTTTGATAAAACTGGGCTTGTAGCACATTGTCTGCCTTGCAACAATGGGAAAGAGGCACCGTTTATGTTTTGACAACCTATATCTAATGAGTTATTGATGCTTGAAGTCCGAATCTGTGAATATCTTTCCAACTTTACTGAACTTGGGGCCACTACCACCTAAGGAGTGATATATTTAATTTTGAAAAAAGCATTTAGCCATACTTAAAGCTTTAAGTGCTTTATTAACACGAAACTAAGAATTTTGTATTGTTTTATTATCACAGGTTCTGTCTGAAAAGAGGTGGCATCATTTTAAACAGTGAAATCAAACTAACAAAATGTAATGACCAACCAGTGAGTAATACTGGATTCTGCAAAAACATAAACAACTTTTTTAAAAAAAATCTAAATCTTATCTTAACACAGTTAATGTATTAACTTATTTTTGTGTGTATGCATGTATTTATTGATTTATTTAGTACTGTTAACATATCAGAGTTCTGAGTGAATTTTTCTTAAGATAGGCAAAGGCCATTTATTGATTACATATAGGCCTATTAAATGTTTATTAAAAACTAAAAAGCATTTTAAAAAAAACAATTCAATTCAATTCAATTTTATTTATATAGCACCAATTACAGTCAAATTGTCTCGAGACGCTTTACAGAACCCATATGCCTGAACCCCCAGAGCAAGCCAAAAGGTGACAGTGGCAAGGAAAACACCCTTTTAACAGGGAAAAAACCTCGAGCAGAACCCGGCTCTAATGTGGGGGGACCCATCTGCTGCTGGCCGGGCGGGTTGACTTAGGCATTTATTGAGTCACTAAAATACTGTAGAGTACAGACCACATCAGCATGATTATAAGCATCCTCTGGTAAATGAACAACCAGATACTGATGTCTCTCACCATATGGACTTCAGGAGATGACTGGGGGATGATAAACTGTGACCTACTGGTTGGGTTCTCTCTGTTCTCATGTTTCTTACAGGTTTGTCCCCTGACAGCCAGGTCCTAATGTTTTTTGAGCAACACACCATACTATGACGTTTTTACAATGATGGTTCTACTATGGAACCAGTTTGACATGTTCAGGTGTTCTTTGTGTGAAAACTCAGAGATTTCAGGTATCAGAAGGTGGTTTTCAACTTTCTTTGTTAACTTTCTGCTTCAACTTTAAACTAAATTTCCTTCACTAACCCAGCCCTCTGGACTTCCAGTAAGCTGTGTTCCTATTGGCTGTCCAGGTGGCTGCTTGGTGTTATCAGGAACACCTGAGCAGCTCAGTGTCTTCCTGCTTTATTTAGCTGCAGACAAACATTTCCTCTGTTTCTCTTCACCACAGAACCGGGTTTAGCTCTGTTGCTTTAGTGTGTTCTTTAGGTGTTGGCTTGCAGCTTCCAGCAGTAAAATCATCTTTAATGTGTTTCTTGGTGTGTTTTAGGGCTTTGTACTGGATAGTTGTCTTGGTAAATGTGGTTCTTTAGCTACAGTTAGCACATGGTGCTAATGTGTGCAGTAATTAGTGGATTTGATGCAGCTGAGTTGTGTCTTATTTTGTCTGTTTAATAGAATTGAATTGTATTTAATGTTTAACTCTATTAAACAGACAAAATATTGAATTAGATAATTCAACAAGATACAATACATGTCATTATGAAATTAAACTAAATTTTAAAAATACAAATATTAAAAATTACAGATAAAATATTTTCCACAATTAAACATTTAAAAAATACAATTAAACAAGAAGAATATTAAACATTTTAAAAAATGCAAAACATTTCATTAGATTATTAAACCTTTAATGTATAAACTTATGAGTTGCAAATGATTTTAAGAGCTGCTTTTGTATAATACAGATCATAGTTTAAATTGAGTAACTCGTTTTACATGTGAATAAACTGTACATGCTGGTATCCACACACATGAAAGCACTGCAGAAAGTTACCACAGAAACAAGGATTTGTGTTGATGTTCTTATCTCATTTTTGGCAAGTGTTGAACTTTCAGGTCCAAAGTTTGAATTACAAATATTTATTGCTACGAGTCATCTAAACACAGGAAGAAAAAGTTTATGTCACAAGCTGTTTTGCTGGCTTGAATGGATATACATTCCACTCGTTTTAGAGAAGTCTGAAGACATCCATCTGCTTCATCTCCTGACTCCAACCCTCCACCCCCTGTCCTGTGACCTCCTGTGTATATACTCTGCAGCTGTTTGACCCATCACGCGCTGTCACACAGTTAATAGGTCTGAACCATTTCAAAAACTCTCTTAAGTGGCTTTACAAATGGTAAATAGCAGGCATCTCAATGGTCTTCCTATAAACTTGTGGTTTATTGCTCCTAGAGGCTTGAACTACCATTTGGGACCATTTTAGCTTCCATTCTTTTGTTCCCCTGTTCCTGTGAGTCCCGAACCCACTGGCATCATTAATTGAATTTGTGTGATGTGTTTAACTCACTGAGTGTTTACATGACAGTGACGGATGGCTCTGCTATCAGCGTACATGCTCGGCAGGTCAGGGAGACCCACAGGAAAAGGGATCTGCAGGAAGAATCAGAGCTGCTGTTCACAGGATGTTTCACATTTAGCTGTCTGAATAATTGCGTCTTTGTTCGCAGCCCATCTGTGAATAAATCAAAGGAAAATATGAACCACAAGTGGGCAAAGGCTACCGTACGTCTGTGGAATGTTTCATCTTCTGACTGTTCTGAATGCAAAGCATCAATGTCCAGCTGACTGACTGGAACAACGAGGTCAAACTGTGGAGTTCTTACAGTCTGCTGCAAACAGAGTGCGATTGTACGCCTCATTGAATGGTGCTGCTTCAAAAGATGTTCAGACGTGTGTGCGTGCCTATGTGTGTGTGTGTGTGTGTGTGTGCGTATGTGTGTGCATGCGTGTGTGTGTGTGTGTGCGTGTGTGTGTGTGTGTGTGTGTGTGTGTGTGTGTGTGTGTGTGAGAGACGGCTCTGAACTCTTACATCACACCGTCCTGAGAAGGCCTGGTGAACAAACATCAGACAGGATGTAGGGTTTAACATGACATTCTGTAAAAAGGGAGGATGCTGACATTCAGAAGGGTTTCCTCACAGCTCACACTGTGGAGATTTTCAAAAATGTCGCTCGAAACATTTAGGTCAAAGCTTAAGTTGCAAGTACATGAAGAGTCAAGTTTAAACTGCAAATTACCTTTCAGACACCTTACCCTTTGGGCTTCTGGACATGTGCTTGTTTTAGCAGTCTGTCTGTACCTGAAAAAGCAGTCTTTGCTTTTGATGACCCAGGATGATATTTGCAGCAAAGTAATAAAATAGCTTTGCAAAGGTTTAGAGGACTCATTTGACAGCAGGATTTGAAGTTTATACTTGAGTGTTGTATATCTTTTAGGTTAGTGCTACTGTTGATCATGACTGGTTCAGTATGTGCTTGGTTTTATTTTGCATTTGCTTGAAAATGATATGCCTCTCCTATAGGAGTTCCTCCATTTTTTCTTGATGTTGCGTTCAAGTTATTTTTATTTATATATATATATATATATATATATATATATATATATATATATATATATATCATATATATATATATATCATACTGCAGTGTGAAACATGGTGATAGGAATATTCAAATCTGTCGCTTTTGCTTCTCTGGATTTGGAATTGACTCCACTCTGACCAAGGCGAAGCAACACTCCATTATTCAGACACATGCTGACTCTCTGGTTTACATCTTTGTGGGGAAGGATTCAAACTGCAGCAGAATAAAGAGCCCAAACTCACTTCAAAGCTTTGATTTGAAGACCAAAGACTAAGGAGTGCCGACTGTCATGGACTCTCCTCCACAGTCACTTGACCTCAACCCCACCGAACATTTATAAAGGGACTGGAAGACTGAGAAAGCCAAACATTCCAGACATCACAAGTAGCTCTTTGGAAGTTTTGCAGACAGTTTGTGATGAAATTTACTGCCCTTAGTCATTTTGGTGACTTGCTATTATCTCTACTACCACTATCAAGGCAAAATTCCACAGCAGACTTATCAGTTCTCCATACGATTGAGCCTCAAGGCCATAATGTCAGCTTTGTACAAAAAACATTTTTATTTCAGTCTGTATTTTTAGGCAGTGTGTTTAGTGGAACAGTCAAAAGGAAAAGGAAATTGTACACAAAAGCAAAGATCTCAGCAGCATATAGTCCAGATGCTTCTTCATGCGCTTTGGGGTTACTCAGTTACATGCCAGTTTCTTTTATACTCATATGTAATATGTTTACCTTTGTTTCCATCTGTTTTGAGCTCGAAACAAACCAATCAACTTGCATAGGTCCAAACTGTGTGTTGATGAGCTTTATGCACACTGACTTCTATCTACAGTTATAGCACTCAATTTTTCTATTTTTCTGCTCTGCTTCTAGTCACTTCTTACTTAGAATTTGAATTTCTGTTCCCAATACAGTTGTGCACAAAGGGATTTTTCCTCAGTGAGCAAAACATATGTCTGCCATGTAACTGCAAAGGCCACGCTGACTACTGTGAAGACATCACTGGTGTTTGTATAGTAAGCTTCCTCTATTGCTTTTCACTATTCAAACCTTAAACTATCCAACTGGGCAAAGCATGCCATGAATTTAATGTTTCCCCTTCCAGAACTGCAGGGACCACAGTACAGGGGATTTCTGTGAAATGTGTGAAGATGGATATATGGTGTCTCCCACCCTGGATGGACGGCACACCTGCAAACCCTGCGCCTGCCCCCTCTCCATCCCCTCCAATAAGTAAGCTGGTTTGTTCTTCTTTGTGCAGCCACAAGATTGAATGTTGGCAAGCAGCGTGTAATCTCTGCCATACTTTCCCCTCTGTGTCCGGCCAGTTTCGCAGTGCACTGTGACAGAGGAAGTGCCATTCTGCGGTGCAAGTGCCAAGAGGGCTATGCTGGACATATCTGTGAGAGGTCAGTGCTCAGGAAACTCTGAGCAAGCAATCAAGAAAGCATTTAAATCCACTATAACTGAAATATGCTCTGTGCACATTCATGAAAAACTACAGGTTAGTTTTTGACTGAACTAAGCACAGACCCTGCAGGTGATGTATTTGTGTATCCATTGTAAATTATTGTTTCCAATGTTACATTCGATTTTATTTTATCGGTTCAATAAGAATGAAGCATTAAAAAGGGATTACATAGATGTGACCAAAACAAACAGGAGTAGAATGTTTCAGAACAAAGAACAACACACAAACCCTTCATAGAACAAGACAAACCTGCGAGAACATATAGAACAAGGAAACGTACACCGACACTCCACCTCCTACCCAAAAAATCTGTAGCACACTACACCTAAGTGTCTCTCCGTCTGTAGATTATATAAATCGCAAAGTTTCCAAAGATGGATTTTTCCATAACTTCTTTCCTTGTAATAGGCAGTTATACACTGAACAGGCATAAACATGACGACCACCTGCCTAATATTGTGTTGGTCTCCTTTGTGCTGCTAAAACTCCTCTGACCCAGTGGGGCATGAACACAGAACCTCTGGGAAGTCCTGTGGCACCAGGATGATAGCAGTGAATTCTGTGGGTCCTGTGGGTTGCAGGTGGGAGCTACCAAGATCAGGCTTATCCTGGAACATCCCACAATAATGCTGAATAACATTTGGATCTGGGGAGTTTGGACACCTTAGCTCTGTTGTGTTCCCCGGGTCACTCCTGAGCAGTTTTTGCGGTGTGTCGGGGTGCGTTGTCCTGCTGAGGGTAGCAACTGGCATCAAGGACTGCTGTTCCCGTCAGGGTCGCTTGACCTGCAATGTTTAGGTGGGTGGTAGATGTCAAACATCCACATGAATGTTGGGACTCAATGTTTCCCAGCAGAACGTAGCATTAGAACAAGATAATCAATGTTATTCACTTCACCTGTCAGTGGTCATAATGTTATGACTGATCAGTTTACATGTGCTGTTTTACGCATCCAGGTGTGCTCCTGGTTACTATGGCAACCCGATGGCAATTGGTAATTCCTGCAAGAGGTGCGACTGTAACGGTAACTCCGACCCCAACCTGATCTTCAACGAGTGCCACAACGTGACGGGTCACTGCCAGCACTGCTGGGGAAACACCGCCGGTGCCAACTGCGAGAGGTGTGCCCCGGGTTTCTACGGCGACGCCATCAGCGCCAAGAACTGCCAAGGTGAGGGACACGGGTGAACTCCAACATCCTCAACCGTCGTTCAAGAGATATTTGATCCCTGAAAGTACTGTTGCTGTTTTCTGCTCTGTGAAACCCCAACAATTCAACTTGTGCATCTAAAGCCTGTCACAAAGCTCGATGCACAGTGAAGGCAGGAAGATTAATGAAGTGTGTTGACACAGTTGCTCTGGCTAGCTGTTGTACATTCTTGTCATACACCAAGTGACAGCAGTCATGCATTCTTCCAAGTCAATGTTGTACGACGTGATGGCCTGCTGTATTATGTCACACTGTGTGGGAGTCACAATAAGAATACATCAGAGAAATTGTGTTTTATGACATATTCTTCTTCAGTTAATCTCAGGTGTTTGAAGATAACATATGCTACCAAAGTTTGATTCTCAGTTTAATGTACTTGACAGTGTGTATGCAACCTCAAAGCTGCCCTGTGGAAAAACTAGACAAGGTCACAATTCCACATCAAGGATTACCGTATGCCTTTCGAGGCCCTGCAAGTCCAAAAATAACCCTCTCCACCATACTTGTGACGTAATTTGACCTCTAATGTACTCATCACTGCCTACGTCCTATGTCTCTCCCAGAATGTGAGTGCAACAAATGCGGCACCTCTTCATGCGACGACAGGACAGGAGTGTGTCACTGCAAACCGGGGGTCACTGGACGATACTGTGACCAGTGTGAGGTGAGACAAACCACAAGATTTCTGCAGGGAGGCACAAATATTCACTGCAGAAGTAAGGTTTAAAGGATTACATCAGTTTGTTGCATTACAGGGTGTTCCTTTTTGCAGCTTTGGCCATTCTAAGCTGTAGTCACTGCAGAAAGTATCCACTGTCCCTTATTTGCACACTTTATGGTGTTATAAATTTAAAGTCTAACATTTTTTTTCCCCAGCAATCAATGCTGAATATACTACAATAAAGCGAAAACATATTTTAGATTTTTCTGTAAATTTCCTAAAAATGTGAAACACAAATTTCTCATTTATAAGAATAGTCAGACCCTTTGCTTTGCAATCAAAATTGTGATCAGTTGCCATCTGTTTGCTTTTACTATCTTTGAGATGTCTCTAAAACCTTTTAAACATTTCTACAAAGTATTAAAGAAAGTTTCCTTTGTGACGGCACCGTTTGAAAGAATTTGGAAAGGCAGCACAAAATAGAATTTATTTAAAAGCAACACTAAAACTAGAATAAAATGTTTTTTTCTCAGGAAAATAAAATTGTGTTCACAAAATAAACAGGAGTTACCATTAAATTTGAAGTCCTTAAAGGGCTAAAGCTTCCAAAAGATTGGAGGTACTGCAGAGTTTAAGTGTTGAAAGGAGTTAATATGTCAGTTTAAGTTCAAGCATCAAAAGCTGTGAATACTACATGTCAGTTAAGGAAATCATTGCAATGACATGAAGTTTCAGTTTAAGTGAAGTGTAACCTGCAAAAAGTTGCGTTAAGCTGTTGGACTCTAATTTAAAGAGTATCGAATGACAGGAATTGAAGAGTCTGAGGTAGAACAAGAGATGGAAGCGGTTAAAATGTCATGAGAACAGTCAGAGGTGAATGAAGTTTAAGTAAATGGGTAATATTTCTGCTAAAACGTGAGGGCCAAAGAAACTCAAGTGTCAGTGAAACCTGAAGCAGTTAAAATTGTGGTGGAAGTTTTAGAGATAGTGGCACTGTGTGAACGTAAAACACTGGAATGTGATATGTAAACATTAATGGCATGTGATATAGAGTGTAAGAGCTAAAAGGAGGTGAAATGTCATGAAATCAATAAGCCGTTAGCTGTTAATCGTTTATTTGGAAGAAAAAACTAGGGTAAATTGTAAAATTTTGAATTATCTGTCGTAAACATCAGTATTACAGACTAGTGTTCTTGGACACAACCAGTTGTCCTGCTGCTGTAACCACAGCAGTAACTACAACAAGAATGCAGAAGAAAAGCAACTTGGGTAAAAGTATTAATTAGTCACCGGACAGATACAAGAGAATTTCCAAGACGCTGAACATCTAATGGGACCATCAGACTAGATGCTGTGTTTAATGGAGACAAAACACTGAATATCACCACAAACATGCCATCCACAATTTGAAACATGGTGGTGGCAGCATCACAATGTAGGGATGCTCCTCAGCAGCAGGCCCTGGAAGGCTTGTAAAGGGAGACAGTAAAATGAATGCACCAAAGTATAGGGAACTGTCAAGATCAGTTAATACTTTCTACTAACACTTATTTATATATATATATATATATATATATATATATATATATATATATATATATATATATATATATATATATATATATATATATATATATATATATATATATATATATATATATTTGTGTGTGTGTGTGTGTGTGTGTGTGTGTGTGTGTATTTATATATACGTATTTATATATAGATTTATGTAGTTTGTTTACATGTATATATTGGAATTGTTTTTTATTTAGAAATGTTTTTGTTTTTGTATTTATCAGTCCAATGGCGAGCTTGTTGCATTGGAATTTCAGTCATAATGTGCACTAGCTAGTGTATGTTCTGGTTGACAATAAAGTGGCTATTCTATTCTATTCTATTCTATTCTATTCTATTCTATTCTATTCTATTCTATTCTATTCTATTCTAGTCTATTCTATTCTATTCTAATGCCACTGTTATCAGATGCTAGCACTTGAGATACTGTGCGTGATGTTACCATCATAGAAATGATGGCTAAAAGTACCAAAGTAAGGCCCCAGTTATCCTTTCCATAATGCATAATAATATGTTCAAAATGAACTTGAACAGGCAGACGACTAGAGACTAACAGTGTTCTTCATTCGTGCGATCTAGGAGGGATACTCCGGTTTCTCCAGCTGTCAGGGCTGTCGGAGGTGTGAATGTGGGCCAGCTTCCCATCGCCCCACCTGCCATCCCCTCACTCACAGCTGTCCATGCCGCCCGGGGGCCGGAGGTCGTTACTGCGAGCGCTGCCTCCCAGGATTCTGGGACTACAGCCCCTCCGGCTGCCAGAGTAAGTCATCTGTTCCTATACATGTCAAACATTTTCTTACTCTTCTGAAATAAAGACCGTTTGTCGAAACAGCCAAAGCAGATTCCCAGAGGAAAAGGCTGCGCTGAATGCTTATGTTCCCACACCCACTACTGCAGTAGTGCTCATGATGTCAACGCAGCATCTGCTGGGAGCCTTGACCCTGTGGTCAGAAACTCTCTGCAGAGTTGCATGATATCACCATGCAACCCAAATCTGTATCCATACACAGCTGCTAAAATACTCAGTCCCACACAAGAGAGACCACAGGACAGATGTGCAGGCATCACGCCAAATGACCATCTGTGGGTCTTCGTATACGTTTGATAACTGCGTCGACTTGCTTCCAGTCATTAAAGAATTTAAAGTGAGGTGCAGAACTTTGTGTTGTGCACTGTGTGATAAAGTGTATCTGTTTTTTTTTATAGAGTGTGACTGTGAGAGTGGCTACTGTGATATGCATACAGGAGAATGTCTGGCCGAGGCTGCAACAGTCAACCTGTGCAACATCAGTAAGGGGAGCACATTCTAATAGCAGACTCCACAACAGAAGAATATAGTGTGAAAAAGAACAAAACACCTACATGTTTTCTGTCTGATTTTAGGCTGTGACGAGTGTATTTGGCATCTGATTGGGGACTTGCGTCTGTCCAATAAGACACTGGACCAGCTTAAGGTTGGAGTGTTAAATATCTCCACTGGCGCTGCTGCTAACGACAGGCTCAAATATTACAACTACACTGCTCATCGACTGCAGGTACATGTAAAAGAATAAGCGAAATGTAAATACAAGGTAACAGCGGAATGCATCATCTATGAAGACAAATTAAAGCTGCACGAGTTAAACATTTCATATGAACAGTGCAGCAAAGCAGTATGTGTAATATGAAATAGGTTGCTAATGTTTGCGAACGCACAGAGATTTATCACCTACCTGTGCAGCTACCTCCACATGTGTGCAGAGTTTTAACATATTTCAGCTCCTTATCTTATCTGACTGTGTAAAAAGCCCTGGCAAAAACAAATCTAACAAATCTTAATAGAAGAGCAAAATATCTTTAAATATTTTTCAGAGAAGGAATGAATCTGTGCACAACTTTGAATTGTATCAAAGTATGACGAGCATGCATTGAACTATTGTAAATGGTTTTAGTTCAGGTTTTCTATTCTTCATCTATAGTTTTAACTAAGGATTTGGGGGAAAAAAATGCTCAAACAGCAGGACATGAGCTCTTAAAAAGTCTTTTATTGGTAGAAGCAGAAGAAATGTGAAGTTGGGAACAGAAAAAAAAGTCGAGACAGTCATTAATATACAGTAGATATCTCTTAGAGAGATGATACCCTTCTGCTTCCAATTTGTGAATTAGGTCCTCTAGAGCTACTGTAAACACATGATTAGAGCATGTTGGGGTTTCCAGATTATTTAGGTTTTACGATAAACAATTTTACTTTACCATAATATTGGGCATATGTTCATCACGCTACCAGAAAGACACCTTCAAATCAGTGCTGATGTTGCTTTTTGACAGATTTATGTTTAAACAGGTAATAATTTGCAAAAATATTTTCTATCTAGTATTTCATCTTGGTGTAGAGTTTTGTCCTCAAGTAAGGAAAAAGTTTCCTGACTTTTAAGACAGATTTAAATGTAAAGTTAAAGGGAACTTACACTACCACGTTGGCCTGTCTCTTTGGGAGGAATATTTTTCTTTAAAAATCTTGATGCTATGATAAGTTTTTTTTACTATTTTCTAATTCACTGGAATGCGATTTGATAAAGTAACTAATTGCTTTGCTTCCAGACTCAGTTTCAAAACTGGAGAAACAAGTCATCCATGATGAAGGCCCAGACTGGTGAGCTGGAGGAGGCTACAGACGCTGTGGTGCTGGACATCAAGCAGATGGGAGAGTCGGTCAGCAAAGTCTTCGTTTTCCAATTAGTCGAGACAATTTAAGCTGATGTTTTGTCATAGCAATGCATCTGAATTCTAGCTGTCCAATCATCTGCTACTTAGTAATAACCAGATACAAACTACTATATACAAAGTGACTTTGTTGTATATGCTTCCATTGAATCCTGTGAATTCTTTACACAGCACAGGATGGACAACATAACACAGCATGCAAAGATAGGCTAAGATGTCTTAGCTATTTAGACTTTCTCTAATGTTTATAATACACACCTTAGAGTTCCAAACTAGACTTCTTGGCACCTGACTTCAGCCACTGATTGGTGTCATTGATGGTTGTTGTTGTTTTCCAGGAGAGTGTGGTGAAGAATCTGGGCAACAAGTTGGATGACGACACTCTGGAGACCTTCACCCTGGCTGAGCAGCTCAGCACAAATCTCACCGACCTCAACATACGTATTGAAGGTACCAAACAGCTATGCTCACATACAGCTTTAAAAGTGCAAGTTAAATTTTCCGTAGTTAATAGTTCATCTGACAGTTCTGTATGGGTACGTCTGATAAAAAATGGCGAATCACTGTAGTAAGAAATCCAAGGGACCAGTAAAATAAAACAGAGAGTGAGACGCAATGCAGTCTGAAGGTGTTCGTGCATGTGTTTGTGCACAGAGATGATCCATGACTGGGAGCTGTACAGCGTTCACCAGGATGTGGATCCAGAGGTGGTCAGAAGAAACACTGAGGCGGCTGAGGAGATGGTAGCCTGGATGAGGACACTGAACCTGTCGCCACGAGTGCCTATCGCCATCGACGAATCAGAGGAGGCCCACGACTGTGAGCAGATATAGACAGAGTGCAAACACAGCCTGCAAAGTGCACCAACATAATGATTCTTATGTACTGATGAAATTGTTGTCCTCTATTATTTTTACATTATTGGATGAAAGGTTATGCAGCCATGAGGAGAAACACAAGTGTTTTACACAGCATATTTAAAACACATTTGACATATATTTAGTGAACAGTGTTCAGTCTTTGGAAAACAGCTTAGTATCCTTAAATTAAGAGGCTAGTTAAAGTAAGCTTTTGTTTGTTGAATACTGTGACAGTTACAGAATAAAGGCAAATGTAATATAGCAAAAGATATAAAATAGAGAATAGTTAAAATGCTGCAAACACACTCAGTTGTAGAGCATCATCTATCTGTCTTTGATTATTTTAGTGAATGTTTTGCTGATTTTGGTCAGACTGAACAAAGGAAGTCTGTAGCAACAAAACTGCTCAGAGTACTGATATGAACAAGAATGTGTTTTCATTCTTATGACTTCAAATTTTGTGGAAGAGAAATAGAAATCTGTTATAGCTACTCTATGCCTGTGCAAAAAATACCTAGTGAGACAACTAGACCTATGTGTACAGCAGCAAAACTTGGATCATGTAGGCACAGTAGTCAAAATACTAACTTGCACATTGTTCATGATAAAAATGTTTAAATGGTGCACCGCCATCTTAGTTTAGCATGTTAGAGAGTTAGCAGTCGGTTATTAGCACTAAAACTGGAATGCAACTGAGGCTGATGAGAATATTATTAGTTTTTCAGGTATTTGATGACAAAAACGTTGAGATTTCGAAGAGCATATGATGAGGTGGATCTGGATCAAATGTAAGCTGAATGTAATCTCGAGACATTTCACTCTGAATTTAAAATTTAAACCTACATGCAGCACTAGAGTCAGAAGGCCTTTAAATCTGATGCATTATCTGGAAGCTGACCGGCTCTGCCATGGTCTTGCTTTGTAAAGACATAAATTCAACTCTTTTTATGATTGAAACATATCAAGCCACCTGCTGAAATTTTAAGAGCAAAGAAATGCAAACATTCAAAGTTTAAGGAGAAATCATTACTGTGTTACCTAGAACATAGCAGACACAGTCAAAATTTGGATACGCAATGTAGTCACTGCTGTGGACCAACTACAAACCCATATTTTTGGGCCAGACATCTACAGTAGCAACTGCCCAGTCACTCAGATGTGACAATAATGATGAGGACGTCATGTCTCTGGTTGTGTTTTCAGTGCTGAGGCGCATCCGTCAGTTGGAGAAGAAGCTGATGATGACGGACGGCCGCCTCCCGTCCGTCAGGGAGGTAATATCTCGACTCTCCAGCAGGCTGTCGGATGCTCGTGGATTTCTCCTGAAAGCATCCAGCACTGTACAGGAGGCCGAGGACAAGAACAGAGCCAGCGTCCTCAAATTCCAGAGGAAAGAGGTGATTTTTCAGAAACCCCCTTCAGCTCCAGAAACTCCCCTCGTTCATCTTTCTCCCAACACTCCTCAGTAGTTCTGTCAGCATAAATGCATTAGTATAAAGTTCTGTTAAAGAGCTCACATAGAGTTCCTCCTCTAAGTGCTGTCTGCTTTAACTCCATTCGCCATGTTTGAAACAGCGTTGAGTCGTGCTTTATCATAGGAGGATCCTCTGTCTGCACAGTTGCATTGAGAGTGATCTGGTTGTAGTTTGCCTGGCATGTCAGAGAGGTCTATTACTTGTGGTATTTAAGTGCTGAGAGCAGAAACACAACCATATGTGGGAGCTTTGGACTGTTACATTAGGAGGAGGCCCGCACAGGGGGAGAAGCAGTGCTGCAACGCCAAAAAAATTTTCCCATGACAATATCCAGAGCCCACACAGAAACATCGCTTCACCTTCCCGTGGTGCAGCCGGCAATTCACAGAATCATAACTGTAGAGAAGAGATTCATGTTACTGTCGAAGAGAAAAAACAAAATACTGACAAGCATTTAGACTGATCTGCAAATATCATGCTGTATATGTCATAGATGGCCGGACAGATAGCAGAAGGATCATTTAGAAATCTTGGCAGGAGTATTTACCTTATATCTGCTTTAATATAAGCAAAGATGTAAGTTATATTAATATACATCAATGGATCTGCAACCTCTTTTGCAACCCTGAAAGCCCTGACAGATCACAACGTAAAACAGCAACAGAAGTGCTGTTTCAAAGAGTAAAACTGTATTAAAATTATAAATGCAAAACAGGGATCTTTCAGTGTACATTTTGCATTTGTTGTAGTATTTACTGCATCAAAACTCTGTGCTGTAAAATGTGCAGCTTGTTAGCAGCAGGTCAGAAAACGTGTCAGTGGGGACATCCATTTGAATTGTGCTGTGAGTCTCATAGATGATATTTGTAAAATTAAAAGATAACTTTGCAAGTTGCATTGTAACTTTCTCCATAAGCTAGCCTGAGCCGCTGAAGACTGAGATGAGTAGATAGACTGGTCGCATTCAAATAGCTCTCAGCATGGCCCGGCTTGTGGTTTTTACCTCTTTAAAGACTTTTCTCCTTGTTCTGGAATAGCAAAGTGACATATGCCCGGGTAATGGCTATGTTCTGTTGCTCTATGTGTGTTCCAACAATATCTACTAGGCCAACTAGACCAGCTATGCTTAACTCCAGTTTTGCTAGCTGTTGGAGAGGGCCTATAGACACAATAGACACAACATTGAGCCAAATGCTAACATGCTCATTGCTCAAAATTATAATACTAACATGGTTGGGTAGCAAGTACTGTCATTACCATCAGTTGAGTTTAGCATGTTGGAGAGCTAGCAGTTGCTAATTAGCAATAAAAATGGAGTGCAATTGAGGCTGATGGGAATATTTTTATTTTGTGATGTGTATCATGCAGCAAGAGATGCGATTAATTGAATAGTTTCACTCCAAATATAAATAGAACTCTACTGTCTTTATTGCAAAATTATCTTTAAAATTTTCAAACATCATGTGTCTAATTGATGGCACAGTTCAAACAGGATCAAAAATTGACTACTGTACAAATAGTGATAGTACTTGATCTCCAGTGCATTTTAGGTAAAGACAATGGATGAATTTAACAATCGTGGATGTGTCTTGCTGCTAATTTGTACCTGTGGTCCCTCATGGTATTCGAACAAAAAAATCCCCTGCAGTTTGTCCATAGACCCCCATTAAGAAAACAAACATCTGTAGCACATTTGACAAGAAACCTCCGACAGACAAGGTTGGCTTTTACCCTTTCTGTCGTGAATGTTTAATCATAGTTGTGAAACGTCTCCAGGACGTGTGAAAGTGAGTTTTTTTTAATATCACAATGTAAAATCTAGGGGTGAATCGGAGCATACAGGTGGGGCCAGCAGAGAAAACAATACTGAGCAAAACCTGGAGCCTTGAAAACATTTTCTTCTCATGAGCCAAACAAGCAATTTTCCATCATCCAGTTCTCCTTAATACATTCATTGTGAAGACTACACTGTGTTTTATTACAGAGCTGGCAGCTGCATCTGCTTGCTGTTATTTTCTCTCAGAGAAGAGACTGCCTTGTTTTTTCTCTGGTCTTCATATGAGGTTAATTTGTTACCGCGCAGGTCTCGAAACAGGCTAATTGGATTTTCGTCCAGTTAAGCAGCGTTGGACAGAGGTTAGCTTAGCCCACAAAGGTTACAACTAGCAGTGATCACTGTGCAGTCAGAGATAGACCTGACTTCCACCTTTCAACCCACAGAGGACCAGATGTTTCTCCTCCATAACAAATTGAGTAGAATTATGTTTTAAAAATAAGCTTCCCTTCCTTTGTTGCAATTCTTTTACCTGCAGCCTCATAGGTAGAAGCAGGCAGTACATTATGCACCTTAGGATTACAAATATGAACTGTAATTCCTCATAAAAAATTTATCTTTTACTAATAGAGAATTGCATTAATGTAACATTGCAGCAGGGCTTCAAGCTGCCTTTATCAATATGTTGTATTAACCAATAATCATATGTGTAAAGTGAAAGGGGCCACCTATCTCTGCAGTTTCTTTATGCCTATCAGAGTTATTTAGTGTCTTTTGTGTTGTTGTTTTTGGTTTACAGCCTTTTACAGAGCATTATTTGTCCAGCACATAGCCTCATTTTATCTGATTTTATCTTCTAATTTAGTGATTTTGAACCTATTGTTGGAGTTGCATTACCGAGCTCTAATAATGTGAAAACGTAACATGTAGAATCCAGAACCTGGCTGCCTGGCAGGTTGGACACACAGTAAACCTTTAGATATTCTAACATATTCCATGAAAAATGGTTGGCAGTAATGTCAATACGCATTATATGCAATACATGTGTTAAAACATGTAAAACCACCAGTATGGTTCTTCCATTCCCTGAGTTCACATCCTGTGTTTTGATGTCATGTTCCTGGATTTATTGATTTACAACTCTGTAAAAATATATGTGGTTGGAATCTGGAAGCAGAAAGCTGCGATCCTGCAGAACAGCTGCTGCCTTGTGTGTCTGCATGTGTTGTGGGTGTATTTGTGTGCACGTGTGTTATCAGGAGTGGGGATCTCCGTGATCAGGGTCTGTGCTGTGAATGGGGCGCTAACCAAACAGGGAGCCTCTACTAATCTGGGGGCACAGACCGGTCGACACCAGCTGCAGCCACAGAGTGCAGGCTGCTGGCCGAATCCAATGACCTCATCAGTGTGCTGCACTCAGTCATGCAGTCAAATTAAAGGTGGCCTGTTGGCACTGTAACACATTTACCCCAACAAGTTCGGGCCACCTTGGCAGATGAATTTGCTTAAACAGCATGAAAATTTACACTATACAGGTTGTTTTTTGCACCTTTTTAGAACACAAGTGACTTCAAGGGACTTTACGTAGTAACGTCAAGACTGCACAGTATCATATTGAGACATCTAACAATTCCAACAGTACAAATTTGGTTTGAACAGGTAGAAATCTTTAACAGATTGAGGCTCAAGGAGGACAGCTGTGAAGGAAAGTGAACAGAGAAAAGTTTATTTAACTGTGAAATATTCTGAAAAGATGGTTGAGTGAAAATCCTAAGTTTAGGTACGTTATCGACTCCTCTGAAGTGATTTTAAAAGCTACTGCATGCATCACTGGGCTGTCATAAGCAGCAGGAAATGTCCACAAAATACCGGCTAACACTGCCTGATATTGTCTTAAGGAACAGGTTTTCATCTAACATTTAAATAACATCTTAGGGGTGTTTTAGGGAAGTTAAATGTGACCTACGATATAAAGTTTTAACAGCAGTAATCATAAGGATGATTTGAGGATGTTGTCAGGGCTGGAGATTATGTTACAGGATAACAAATAAAAAACATTTCCCAACAAATATTTGAGAAATACTTTCAGGATGTTATCAAGGCCTCTTTTTTCATAAAACATTCCTACAATACATTGTAGAACGTTCCATAATGTTACACAGTGTGACACGACAACAAAGGAAGGGCATTCTCAATGCAACATTCAGAAAATGTTTTAGGAATGTTATTCTATAGCGGTCTGATAATGCATTATTAGAAAGTCTTTAGAGAACATTATTCCACCTTTAAGAAGTACATTCTGGGAACTAAAGGAAACATAGTGCTGGAAATATTAGAAGAGCGTTGCAGAACTTTCACTCTTTAGCATCATAATTGCTTCAGGCCTTTATTGTAATGTTGACAGGTTTGGCATTCAAGGCCAGAATCAAACAGGGAACAACTGTGTGAATGAATTAGTAATACTACATAATCACATTAAATATTCAGAATGAAAAAGTAAAAGAAGCTAAAATTGTATTCCACAGTAAAACCGAACAGTGTATAGAGAAACGTAGTGTCGACATTTCTGAAAGAAACATTAACATTAATGGGTTTTATAAAAGGTTATGTGCTGTTTTGCAATTTTTTGGTGAAACTCAACCAGAATCAGAAACAACTTCCCAAATTCTCTCCATGAGGTTGCCAAGCAAAACAGTGGAGATGCAGTGCATTTTGTGTGCAGATGAAACAAATAGATATAGCATGTTTATTTTGAGCTTCAGAGACTTATTTTTGAACTTTTAAGCCAGGTCAGCTGTTTCCCACTGCTTCCAGTCTTTATGCTAAGCTAAGCTAAGCTAATCATAACCAGCTTTGGCTCCAGATTTCACAGCCAGGATGGTCTTTTCTTTTAACTCTCTGCAAGAAAGTCAGTTTAATTTGTGACAAATGTCTAGCCAAAAATCCCTCTTCTCATTTCCTGTCTTTCTCTACTGTGTCCTAACTAACAAAGACCAAAATATACCCCCACCAGAAACACATAAAAGGATTGTAGTCTAAGTTCTGTTTACTAAATGTTATGATTATTTCTGTGTCTCAAAGGCGAAGCAAGAGACTCTGACTCAGGACTACGCTGCCGTCAACGACACACTGGAAACAGCGCAAGGTTTCATCTCTGAAACAGAGAGGACTGTGGCTGAGGTGGACAGTATGGTGCAGGTGAGACGACACGACAACGAGAAGAGTAAATTCACAGGACCTTTTATTAGTTGGGTTCAAACGTGTGAGTGGATAAAGCTCCAGGTTCCTGCTGTCTAATGATGCTCAGCTTTTTCTTTATGGCCCAAGGAATGGGGCAGAATGTATCATAATCTAATAGACTGCGGGGTTGCATTGAATTTATGCATGGAATGGAAACCTGAGAGCCGCTTTGTGTCTGGACCTGGCCAATTTAATTTGGAAGCAATTTGTGGATTGCAGCAGATTGAATAAGTGCCATTCTCAAACAGCTTTCCCTTTTCAGTCAAGTAGCTTTCTATTGAGTTACTCTGTGGGGAATTACAGTAATCCCAGTGTAACAATATTAGCTTGAACCTGAGTGTGTGTGTGTGTGTGTGTGTGTGTGTGTGTGTGTGTGTGTGTGTGTGTGTGTGTGTGTGTGTGTGTGTGTGTGTGTGTGTGTGTGTGTGTTTAAGCACGTTGTCATTCTTTAGACTTTGAACAATCACAAGGTAAATAAATCAATCCCGTTGCGTTGATGTGTCTAGTAATTGAACCTGTAGTGAGATTACTCGTAGTATTGATGCAAATCAGTGGAATGCGCTTCCAAATGATAACTACAACATTTGTGCAATCTGTGCGTGCAGAACGTGACTCAGTACCACGCCGCGATCGATGGCGCCAGTCAAAAGCTGATGGACAAGGCGGAGCGTCTCTCTCTGACTGACAGAGATCTGGTCCAGCAGGCCATCGATCACGCTGACGACCTGGACATACAGGCCATCCAGCTGGAGGAGTGAGATACACTTTTGAAATGAACTTATTGAAGACTTTCTAAACCGACTATTACAGCTTTTATATGGTTTAAAGTTCTGTTAAATGTTACTCAAACAGGAGGAAATAGTGCCATTGTTGGGGCATATATTTAGCTGGAAATTACCCACGATGGTGCAGTAGTTAATTTAGTAGTTTGGGTGTGGAGTTTGTCATAATGGCTCAAAATAAAGTACAGTTTATAGTGTTTATAGTGATGGAGGAACATCACACCCTGTGCAACAGTTGAAAAAATCTTCACATCTCAAGAGCGGAGACTTCAATAGTAGAATACATTCACTGATTTGAAACTGTTTGCTGACAGTAAGAAAAATATAGAATTTACCTTAAAGGTGTAAAAGCAGAGAGGAAGAGTATTGTTTCTATATGCTTCAACGGTAGCTACATATATACGAGGAAAATACTTGGAAAACTGAATTGACCCACTTGCTCCTGTCACATTTTTACTCACTGTGGACTCATTTATCACTGCAATATTAAGTCCCATCACTCTTTGAAAACAGCACAACCAAGGCTAGAAATAGAGAGAACTCAAAGTGTCATATTTCATACAAAAAGGTGAGTACCTGATAGTTTAATGGCTGTGGACAGGAATGCAGAATTTTTAATATTTTACTGTTGTTATTTTATTATTGGCAATTCTTTCATTAGACATGTAGAATAAAGTGCTGATTTTACGCTCAGATATGGTTATAAAAAAAAAAAACAAAACACCAAACAGCGCATGGCAGTTGAATAGTTCCAACAATATCAATTCATTGTTTTTCTGTAGTTTCTGGCTCTGATAAATGGGATTATTTTGGTGATTTTTTGAGGACATGTCTCTCAAAACCGTCAGCAGGTTTTGTGTTTCAGAGGGTTGAATAAAACATGATCATGAAGTTCAAAAAGGATCATTTGAAAACAGGGAAAACTTAAAGCTGCAATAGGTTTTTTTGTAGTTGTTTTTGTTTCCTGTTTGGCCACCTAGGGGTAGCAAGATTGTGCAAGAAAACAATTATTACAAATTGGCATTCATTTGAAGTTTCTAACCACCTGTTAAATGTAATTTGAATGCCTGCTTTTAGCTTTATTCACGCGCTAATAGCTAACTTTGTTTGCTGTTTGATGCTAGACAGTTAGCATATATTAAGTTCATGAGACGTGAACCAAAACAATGAGATAAAACATGCTAAAATGCTCTGAGATGATACTTTTCTGTGTATTTGTGAAATCACCCTCTTCCACATTACATCCAGTCATCTGATCCATATATATGAATATAATATAAAAATACTGATGAGTGCAGCTTTAATTTAATATGATTTCCAGGCGGAGTGGGAATATTTGATGCTGTTATGTAATTTAGAGGCACTTGAATCAGACTGTGTTATCAATCAACTTCTCTCCTCCAGGGATCTGAAAGAGAGCGACGCCAACGGCTTCGTTCAGCGAGCCATAAGTGCCGCCAACGTGTACAACAACATAGTGAAATACATCGACGATGGCAATATCACTTCACTCACCACCCTCAACTTATCGCAGAGAGCTGAAGATGTGCGTCAGATCACACAACTCGACAACATTATTTAAAATTTTGAATCAATTTTTATCAGCCTGCTGTATTTTTGTATTTCTGTCTGTGTTTTAGGCCATCACTGGTATCAACGTGCAGCTCAATTACCTGGTAACTAAGAGCGACAATGTTTTCAAGGAGTCTGTTTCATTGCATTCAGAACAAAACGGTATGCAACTTCACAGAATGAAATATTACAGATGTAATAATTGTTAATTTGTGTAATACTCAGCGTACTTCTGTTGTTTTTGTTGCTGCAGAGGTAGAAAGTGAGGTAACTGACAAACTACACTACATTGAGGAGACCAAAGAGACCATGGATAAAAACACCAAGAAACTTGCAGAAATAGTCCAGGATATCAAGGAAATTCACACAGGTAGGAATACACCTATTTTAAAGGAAGAAAAGTGATTTCAGTGTCTAGTTCAGACAGAGTTTAGTGCTGTTTTCAGCCTTGCTTAGCACAAAAACTGATACACTTTAATACTTCTACCCAAGTCTGCTTTTTAAAATGTCAGACTGTTCTTTAACAATTAAAATTGCATATTCTGAATTTGCAAAATGCACATGTTTTCTAAACCATCTTTTTATCTAGACACGGTGTATAATATATGGAGTGGTTTTCTCCACCAACTGAATGTCAAAATCTGCGTCCACTTCCAGACAGAACGCCGCAGCGTCTGGAGTTCACCATGAAAGTGGCTGAAGGGACTCTGAACCGCTCAGCAGAAGTCCTGCAGACTATCACCCCCATCAGCAGCAAGGTGGAGGAGTGGGCCAGCAACATGCAAAACAACGACTACTCCACAGATGCATACGAACAGGCTGTCGTCTCTGCAGGGGAAGCAGGTATAAGATTCAGGGCATCAAACATGTATTTATTTGAAAGAATCAGAATAATTATTGATGAATGGAGCAACTAGTTTGGCTCATCCACAACAGTCTGTAACTACATGTGTCACATTTAACCTGGTGGGTTTTTTTTAACGCTGAACCTGTTCTGCAGTGGAGAACCTGAATGTGCTAGTTCCTGAGCTGCTGGACAAGCTGAAGGTGGTCGAGGACAAGAAGCCCGTCAACAACGTGACCACCAACATCATGAGGATCAGAGAGCTCATAGCCCAGGCCAGGAGTGTCGCCAAGAAGGTTAGTTCATTACTTTTTACATGCTTAACCCCCAGTGGGTTCTTCTCATGACATGTATTACCTTCTATTCCAGTCACAGAGATAAACATTTTCAGTAAAAAAAAAAAAAATGCAAAGAAATCTTTTAAAAACCCACATCATTTGACTCTTAATGCAAATTTGGAAGATATTTCCAAAGTTCCCAAGATTTTTCTAAGCACCTGGATAAAAAAACATTCCCATCTGATGCACAGAAGACAGATTCAGAGTCAGAATCACTTTGGTTGCCAAGTGCATTACAGTATATGCTGACAAGTAGAACATTTTTAAAGCAGGATTAAAAAAGAAAGCAAGTATTACAAGTCAAATAAACAGCAATTGTAGCAAAAAACACAGAATTTTGAGTAATAAAAAGAACTAGAAATATTTACAGTGTGCAGGAATATAAGCAATATTTGCCTGAGCATGTGCAAATTTACATACTGTTTTGTGTGCACAATACAATATAAACAGGTGTAAATCATAAGATTCAGAAATATCAGTATGGCTACTTAATTAATTAATGATAATAACCTACGACAAAGAAGGTGCCTTTGATCAATTTTTGTTTTTGCCTTCAGTATAATTTTATTCCCTTTTTTGATGTTTGGAAGATTTTCTTCAATTGTCAATTCATGGCTTTCCAGTTGTAAATGGCAACTATTGGAAATAATAATACAATTAGAAGTAATAACACACAACGTTGCAGTAGCTCTCACAGGTAGCGAGAAATGACTGAACGGAACCATCAAGTGGTAGCACAGGTGAAGATCGCTAAAGCCTCCCCTCACAAAACTCAAACTCAACACTCAAAAGTGACATTAGCATAAAATTATGCTGATCCCACTTATAGTCAGTGTTATATTTGTAACATTAGCATGCATAAATCTAATGCCATGGTTCACCAGACAATAAAACAATAATAAAAACTTCATTTATGTAATGTTTTTTGCAGTAACACACACAAACAAGATATAACAATTCACACATCATACAGCTAAAAATACAAAATATAAGGCTGACATTAGTAAAATAATATGTGCAAAAATGTAATCGTACAGAAAGTCATAACAAACTGCACCTTTACAGGATTTAAAAAGCGTCATATCTCAGCCCTGTGAGATTACAAAAATGCTAATGAGACATTTTTCATTAAAAGGAGCATCAAACCCCTAAACTCAGATCAATGACAAACTTTCACACTTTTCATTACACAGACATGAACTTAGTGAAAATCCACTGTTGTGACAAGATAATGAGACGACTGTATCAAACAATCTTCAATTTTCAGTGTATTATTTTTGTAAACTTTCAGTCATCTTGGTTTGTTTTCTATTCCAGGTCCAGGTGTCCATGAAGTTCAACGGACAGTCCTCAGTGGAGGTTCATCCTCACAGCAACCTGGAGGAGCTGAAGACGATGACGTCCATCAGCTTGTTCCTCAGGGTGGACCCTGACAAGGACCCCATAGAGGACCGGTTCATTTTATACTTGGGCGACAGAAATGTGAGGAATCTAGGGAAAATGAATTTAGTTGCTTTGTTGTTTGAGGTCATCAGTTACGGTTACACAAAAAAAAAAAAAAAAAAAAAAAAAGCCAACTGAAACTTGCAGCCGGAGGCCCAAAGGCGAAGATGAAAGGCGGGGAGCAGCTTGTGGATGTGAATAGTTTGTTGTGATCATGGGAGCAGAAGTGACAGGCTTTGAAAGCGTGCAGTTGCCCCTTTTCCAAAGGTTTCCAAGAGACGCCTGAGACAATAGTGCATGTGTGTGCCTTCAAAGTTGCCCTTCATTTACATAAATACTGCTCCCTCCGCCCACCAGTGCATAGAAACAGTGCAGCGACCCGGTGTGAGAGCTCTCTGTTCTCCTTTAACAGTGCTTCACCTTGGTGATTTCACTGCCACTGTAATCTATGCAGTGATGTTGGCCAAGTTTTTTCAGTGGTAGTAGTCACAGATGAAATACAGCTAGGCTTCTGAAACTCCTATACATCAGGTAAAATAGCATTTCCCTGCTGGAAACACACAGAAGCTTTGTATTGTGGTGAGATATTATTTAAAAAACAAACAAACACCGAAACAAAAGCTGTGAAAGGAAAATGAACGCTCTGTTTTTGCTTGTTACTGCCTTCAGGGTAAGAAAGACTACATGGGACTCGCAATCAAGAACGACAACCTGGTATTCGTGTACAGCCTCGGGGGGGAAGATGTTGAGATCCCGCTGGGTTCAAAGCCTGTCAGCCAGTGGCCTGCAGTCTTCAACTACATCAAAGTAGAGAGGTAAGAAATGAGCTTTAGGTAGAAAGATGCAGCATTTTGCCAGAATCATTTTCTCTGGCAGAATCATCCAAGTGGTGCACACAAGTGATTTAACACACCTTGTCATGATCACTGATTTTCTTGAATTTAATTATGATATAAAAATAAAATAAAGTGTACCCTGTAGAGTTTATGACCACTACTAGTGCTGTGGAGTAACTTTTATAGAGGTGACAGAACAATGATAGCAAGCAGTGAAATATTTTACATGGAGGGAAATTTGATGGTCACTTTTTTTGTTTGTTTGTTTTAGACCTCAAGAATATAAACTCTGGTTGCAAAAACTACTTTTATCTGTTTACATTAAAAATCCAAAGGCCACCTTTAATGCAAATTTATTTTCTGGTAACCTGACTGTCATTCTCTTAGTTTTCCAGTTGACTGAATTTTCCTTTTCTGATAAACACTTTATGATTTTGGCATTTTATTAGTCCTCATTTGCTTCCTAAAGGGTAACATGCTTTTATCCATTTGCTTTAGCAAGATGTTTTTTGCATCTAGCTACATACCAAACCATTCCTTCTTTATTTCGACCTTTGTGTTCTGATGACTCGTCCTTGGCAACAGTATTAATATTTTTCTTGTTTATGGTTCCCCTTGTTTTCCACCATAAATGGGGTGAAATAGACCTTATGTAGACGTTTAGTGGTATCAGTTATGCCAGTTTCCTGATTGCATACTTACTTGTGAACAGTCGGCCTTAATCACGTTCAAACGAGATATTTCAGCTATTTATGTTACTCTTGGTTCTTGCTTGCAGGCTGGGCCGACATGGAAAAGTCTTCCTGACCATACCGAGCCACAAATCCACAGACGAGCAGAAGTTCATCCAGAAAGGCGAAGCTCCTGGAAGTGACTCACTGTTTGACATCGACCCCAACGACATAGTGTTCTTTGTTGGTGGTGTCCCGCCAGATGTCAGGGTAACAACAAAGTTCCTTTATGCAAACAAATTTGCATGTAATAATATGATTTTTCTCCTAAATGACGACATGTGAATGTTCTTCTTGTCTGCACACCAGCTGCCACCTCCTCTGAGTCTTGCTCCTTTTGTGGGCTGCATCGAGTTGGCCTCGCTGAACAACGACGTGATCAGTCTGTACAATTTCAAAGAGACTCACAAAATAGACATAGTTGCGTCTCCACCATGTCCCAGGTAAACGTTTGCATGGCTAGACTGACATTTAATGAAAAAATATGTATTTATATTGTTCTGTAGCGCAAATTCCTGAACAAACCTGAAAATAGTAACCTTAGCAGCACCAATTTACATGTGCCAGGAACTGTCCAATTTTCAGTCTTCCCATTAGTTAGTAACTATTTTATGTGAGCGATGAACCTAAGCTGAATTTATCAAGTAGATGCTTTAAAATTGTTAAAAGTACCATATCATGTTTGTTGTTCTTTTCCTAGGTACAAGCTGGCGTTCTCCCAGAGCCGCATTGCAAGCTACCTGTTTGATGGAACAGGTTACGCACTTATCAACAATATTGAGAGTAGAGGGAAGTTTGGTGTTGTCACAAGATTTGATATTGCAGTGCGAACAGTCGCAAACAATGGCGTCCTTTTCCTCATGGTCAATGGGGTAAGTCTTGTGAATTTATAAGCATTTTGCACGGGCCTAATTCTTTTCATTTGTTTTATGCTGTTGTGCCAACCATCTGCAGAGTAGTTTTGTAGCTCACCATTGTTAGTGTGATGTTTTATTTGGTTTTGATTCAGTGGTGGATCAAATAGGAGTAAAAAAATCTCGGTAGAAATTTGGTCCATATATTGTACATTACATGCAGAATGATGATCATCTTACGCAAAAGCTAATATATTTTTTTCTCTCCTCTCAGGATAAATTCTTCCTTTTGGAGCTAAAGAATGGCTTCCTGCGCTTAATGTATGACTTTGGCTTCAGCAACGGGCCTAAACTTTTGGAGAATAACTTACCCAAGCTACAAATAAATGATGCAAGATACCACGACGTAAATTCCTCTTCTTCGATTATTTGTCTTAATGATCACAACTTACAGTGTGAATGTGTTGTAATAACTGTCAGTGTTGGGACATTTCCACAGGTGTCAGTGATCTACCATCAGTCAAAGAAAGTTATCCTGCTGGTGGACAAGAGTCACGTTAAATCTATGGAGAATCCGAAAACCACACTGCCCTTCGCAGATATCTACATTGGCGGGGCTCCATCCAGCGTCCTCAAATCCTTGTGAGTTAAATATGCCTGCAAACAAAACAGCTGCAACTGCAGCTTAGTTTGAATAGGTGGGAGGATGGAGAATGTTTGGGTAACAGGTCCAGTGGTTTTATAACTGCATCAGTGATTTTTTTGCCTCCAAAAAAGGAGGCAAAAAAATAATTTAAGAGAGCTACTACAGCTATTAAAACTAGCTGACCAAGTCGAAGTCAACCATCAAACATCTTACAAGCACATATTTTTCTTGGGAGCTAGTGGAGGCCAATAGTTGGCTACCTGAGATCTGAATTTTCTTCAACTGTGCGATGTTTTAGCATGGGGAACCATGATGGGGCAGTTTTACATGTTTGTCTAATGTCTGACAGCAGAATTTTTGAGACAAACAGGTGAATCCTTTTGGGTCTCAGAAAAGGGGTTTTGAGGGTGTCTACATAGTTGCCTATGACAACTTTACATATGTCATGTGTGTATCCACAGGCCAGAGCTGTCTTCTGTTGTTGGCCTGAAGGGTTGCGTTAAAGGATTTCAATACCAGAAGAAAGACTATAACTTGTTGGAGCAGCCTGGTACTATTGGCATCAGCAGCGGCTGCCCTGAAGAGTCCTTTGTAAGAGTCCTCTCCATCACTTCACACCCTGTCAGTCATAATGCACTGTGTGTGTCTCTCTGAAATCAATACAAGTATATGGGTAAAGAGTGGATGGCACACACTATCTCACAAAGAAGTCAAACACACATCTGCACACTGAAACTTTGACTTTCAATTGAGAGAAAATAACTGTCTGTTCTAGTTCAACAGCTTTCATATGAGTCACTCAATATTTGCACTTGAGGATCACTGAAGTGAAAGAGGGGTAATAGGTGCTGAAAGTGAAATGTGTTTTTCGTAACAGATGTCCCGTAAAGCCTATTTCAGTGGAGAGAGCTACCTGGGATCCACAGCAAAGATTTCACCCTTCGATAACTTTGAGGGAGGATTTAACTTCAGAACGCTACAGTCCAGCGGACTCCTGTTCTACACCAGCGAAGGGGTAAAAACACATCTGTCTTCATGCACACAACAAAAAAATATATGTTAAGCAAGTGGTAAGATGCCAAATTAATATATCTTACCCTCCTGACAAATAACAGTGAACCTATTTTCTCTGTCTTCAGTCTGATGAGTTAAGCATCTCTCTGGAGAACGGAGGAGTGGTGCTGAACAACAGAGGCACTAAAGTCAAATCGCACAAGAAACAGTACAATGATGGAAGGACACACTTCTTGGTGGCCTCAGTCAACAACCAGAAGTAAGTGTTTGACTTCTGAAAGCTGTTTTTGTGTTAGATTTTGAATCTAGTCATTGGCACACTATGTCTCCTCTCAGTTGACATTTAAATAAAGCACAGCTTCAGTAAACACTAATGAGATTAGTTGGCCCTCGACATATAAACTTGAAGCCCTTATGTGAGGAATTTAGTGTAGATTTTTAAGCTACAATCAAATGTGATTGCTAAATGACTGATAATGCATAAGTCCCAGAACCAATGCCAAATAAGCTCATTGACAGACAAGCAACTCTTATGGTATGGTTGTATGATGGCAGTTATTTTTTCACAACGATTTTTAAAAACTACAGGTCACATTAGTGCAATTTTAGCAAATCCAGATCCTCCAAGGACCTATGGGAGGGCACTACTAGTTGAAAAGAACAAAGAAAAATCTGAATACAGGTTAATAATGTCGAAACATCAAATTTGATTGTATTTTTTTAATAAGAAACAAGAAAAAATGGGTAGCCCACCAGGTCTCTAGAACTACCCAGGTTGCAGCCATGGCTGTTTGCGTTATTTTTTTCATATATTAGAACAAATAAAGTAGCTTTATTAAATTTGCCTTTCATGAGACACATCTAAATGTCATTTAAATGAAGTTTAATCAAATAATATCACATGAATATCACTGAAGTCTTACTGCTGCTCTGCTAAACTTAACTAGTGAGCTTTTACCAGCACTAGCTAATCAAGTACTGCATTACCTGTGTGATATAAATAACGTTCTTGCTAACATGTTGGTAGGCTAAATGAGATAAATATATGTTTTAATTCAAGAAGGTAGAAAAAAGTGAGTAAATTAACTTTAGCTAAGGCTACTGTAACTAGCCAGACTGCAGTCTTTGCTGGTTAGTTTTTTTTTTACATGCTATTCTCCTAGTTTGCCAAAAAGAAAATATGGTTATATTGTTAGGTTAAATATGAAAAAGTCAGACTCAGGTCAACTAAATTTTGACTAATTTTTCAGCTACTGGGCCAGAGTAAGGGGATGCATTTACAACTAAAGGAAAGGTTGACAGCATCTAAACTGACTTATTGACTACTTACACTCTTCATTTCAGGTATTCACTGTTGGTGGATGACAAAGACAAGCAGGAGAAGAAGCGTCCATCGTCAGCACCAAGATCCTCCTCAGAAGCTACTACGAGGACGTTTTACTACGGAGGGTCTCCGAGCAGCAGCTTCAAGAACTTCACCGGCTGCATCAGCTACGCCTACATCAACAGGTAAACCTCCACTGCACTGTTAGATAGTTAGAGGACATGCACCTGAGTTCTAGATGTGGATTTAGCGCTAGATAGATAGATGCCTTATTGATCCTTTGCAGGAAATGATTTAGTTATAGCAGCTACAATCACAGTCAAGAACCCACATTTGACACTGAATAAAACATTTCTGATACCAAAACTATTCAAGGAAGTGCCTTAACATATGATTATGAAGATACACAAGAATTAGAGAATTAGAGTAAGGTAATAAAAATACATACAATATGTAATGTGTAAGATATGAGTGTAAAAGTGTAGAAAATCTATAATACAGAAAATGTGCAGTGTGCAAAATGACTTGTATATCTAAAATCTCAATATAACAGATAAAATATCGATATAGACATATGGAATGGTCTTTGAATATGTGCAAAATCTGTATAAAAATAAAGACTTGTACCCACACATTACTCAACTGTTGCCTGTATATGGACAGTAGCGGGGTTAGATCTTATTCCTGCCCGTTTAACAGTCTGATAGCAGCTAATGGAAAACAACTCCTGCAGTGTTCGCTTCTTCTTCAGTTTTAAGAGCATCCTCACCTCTATCACTTCCTGAGTAGTATCCCTCCTGAAGATGGAGTTGGCTTTCCTGATCAGTTTATTAATGCATTTGCTGTGCAAGCACCTTCTCCCCAGCACACCATGCCAAAGAACACAGACATGGCCATTACCGTCTCATAGAAGGTGCACTAAGGAGGCATGCAGATGCTAAGCTAAAGACAGTTTTGCGTTTCCAGTTCAGCTTCTTGTTCAGCTGTGTTTCTAGGTATCCGTTGCTGCTGATTAGAATGGAGGCCTCTTCTTTCTTTTCTCAACAGGATGTAAAACAAAGACTGAGTGGTTCTTGAAATGGGGCTCGTTGCTGTGGATACACAGTGATATGTTGAGTGTTCTTGCAGTGTTACATCTTCTATTTGTGTTTCTGCAGACAAGACCGGGACATTGAGCCTGAGGACTTTCAGAGATACACGGAAAAGGTCCAGACCTCCCTGCAGGACTGTCCAGTACAGCGACCCCCTGCTGCACTGGTGTCAAGGCACAGAGATAACACTGCTAGGCCCAAACAGAGCCAGTCACACAAGGTAAAGTGAAAATGGCACCCACAATACTGCAGACTTTAGTGAATCCTGCTTTTTTGAAGGAACCGTTTCACATCATTCAAGTTATGTTCACTTCATATTCAATAAATAGGTTACAAGGGATAAGTCCAGCCTCCCTCCAGGTCTGATGGAACTGAAGAGTGACGACCAGGAGCCACCAGGGCTGAACACTGAATCCTGCTACCTCACCACAAATCCCAGATCGACCCGCCAAGCCTTCCACTACGGCGGCATCGCCAACAGCAGGCAGCACTACGCCGACATCCCAGACTCTCTTTCTCAGAGGTAGATGAGGCTCTTTAAAAGTAACCTCAGTGTTAAGTTTGCTCACTCTGCACATGTACTTCATGCTTGTCTTTCAAGGGTGTCTTTGTGTCTGCATGCATGACTAAATGCATCTCCATCCTTCCAGGTCCCACTTCTCCTTGTCCCTGAAGACCCACTCGTCCTTTGGCCTCATCTTTTATGTATCTGACGTTCAAGAGGACGATTTTATGGCTCTCTTCCTGGCCCACGGAAAGCTCGTATACACTTTCAATGTAGCGCACCAACGAGTTAAAATCAGAAGCGAGGAGAAATACAATGACGGTGCCTGGCACAATGTAGGTTCATGATAGAATCCATGGCTTAGCATTGTCAGTATGCAAGGCTAGATGTATGTTCAGTTAGTTATGTATTAAAGTGACAACCTCTTCTCTTCTCCTACTGAAGGTTATTTTTATCCGTGATGGGAGTGTGGGTCGATTAATAATTGATGGGCTCACAGTGCTGGAAGACAGAGTTCAGGGAAACAACGTGTCCTGGCATGTCAGCAGCCCCATCTATGTCGGAGGAGTTCCTCCAGGGAGAGCCCAAAAGAATATTCAGGTACGAATAAAGTTTAGTCTGTGGCAGGGGTTTAACATTATTTGTAAAAATATGCTGTACACGGAATCATTGGAAATGGGAATATTTGGTGTTTGTCAGGAACATATGTGGCAGCTCAGCTCAAGCATTCCCACAGGCTAGAAGAAACCCAAGAGTAGGACGTCGTCTGAGTTTTTAAAGCAGTATTAGTTGCTTTTTTTGGTCACTTGGGGGCAGCAGAACAAGCTGTAAACAACATTTAAACACTGCATCTGTCATCTTATAAAGTTGCTATGGTAAACATGTCATTTACTACAACCTACTTACATATGCTACAGGATTTGTGTTTCTGGGCATGCTATGAATTTAAGTCAAATATCCCCTTTTCTTTGGCCATTTTTTGGTGTCCAAAAACAGTAAATTGCTCTGCTCTTAACAACAGTGAAATTTCATTTCTGTGTTCCTGTTTATTATTTATTAACAGGAGCACAGATTCATATGCTGAAGTACAATAATTTTTCATATTTTCAGTTCTCTTTTGGTCTTTTCCTATAAATTATAAAGGTACTTTTCAAGTCTAATCTCGGATTCAGGATCAGTTACATAAATGTATCCCATAAAAAATGATTTGTGGTGAGTAGCTTCCACCAACCCCCATATAAAGCCACTCTTGATAATGAACAAGCCGAGTGTTTGTGTAGATTCTCAGTCATTAAGGTCATGGTAATCCTACGAGCTTTAGTAGAAATCAACCAGACTTCTCTTTTAGGTTCTTGAAGACATTTCGCCTCTCATCCAACAGTTTTCTTCAGTTCTGAAAGTCAAGTCCAGTTGATTTCTGCTGAAGCTCCTAGGATTAACAAGCAGAGCAATATCATAGCAGGAGCTGTATGTTTGGATTTCAACTTTTTTTTTAAACCCGTGTCCTCCTCCTAATCTAACGACATGGGAATGCAGTTTAAGTAGGAGCCAACAGTCTTCTTCAGCTCTGTATTCCCTCACAACTCTATATTTCACTGTAGTCGCAATCAAATCAGATTAAAAGGATTTCATTTAAATCCTTTTCATGGTTAAACTCTCCTCACATTATCTGTAGGAAAAGCCTCACATTACTGATGCTAAAAATGCTGTAACTGCTTTTTACTTTGACTTTAAACTGCTAAATAAAATTTACGACCAGATATTCGTCCCCTTTTATATAGTACACAGTTATGTTGCCTGTTGTCAACATGAAAATGGTTATTACTACTGCTTTAAAATGAGCTTGAACAGCGGCTGCTTTGGCCATCATGGTAAATGTGAAAATATCACCTAACAAAAGCATGTTCAGTGCTTTCAGAAAGTAGTCAGACCACTTCACTTTTCACATTTTCCACATTTTGTTATGTTGTAAGATTATGAAATCATTTTAATTCATTGTCCCCTTAATCAAGCTACACATAATACCCCAGAAAGACAGATTTTTTTTATTTTTTTACAAAAAACCCCCCAAAAAACTGAATGAACAGTCCCCTCACTCAGAACTTACTATTCTTGTGTATGACTGGTCAGTCCAGACCAAATGATACTGCAGCAGCAAAACCCCTGAGTGAAATGAGCGGTGGTGTATTTTATGGTTCATAAATTCAACGTTTCATTGTAATTAAAAGAGAATCACTTCTTGTCATATAATGTCATATGGTGTCGCTTTAATGTATCCAGTGAGTCTTTAGCTGTTTATTTCATACTTCCAACTGTTTTCCTCCCTTCAGCGAAACTCTGCGTACAGCTTCACTGGCTGTCTGAAGAACCTTCTGCTGGATGGACAGTTGCTGCCCTCAGCGTCAGAGACTTATGGGGTCACTCCGTGCTTTGAGGGACATTCTGAGGCAGGAACATACTTCTCAGAGGAAGGAGGATACGTCGTCCTGGGTATGTTCCTATTACTTCCAAACATGATTTAACCTCCAGCTTCAAAGGGAAACTTGGGGATCAGACTTTTCAAGTGTTGAATCTGTGCAGTCTTCCTCACGCAAAGTAGCAGCACGTACACTTTGGCAGGACCTACAACTGTTTGCAAACTGAGCATCTGTTAATTTACACGGCTCATTAGCTCACAAGCCCCTTCGGTCCTTCGCCATCCTGTGTGCATTGCATGGAGAGAATGCGGCTGGGGGAGGCAACACGATACCCTCAGTGCAGCAGTGCTTAGCCTGTGTCGGTGTGGAGGGGGGAGAGAAGGCCCCAACAAATGAGGGAACCGAGCTGCAGCTGTTGGATGAATGCAGTGATTTTGCATGTGCACGCACCAGAGAGAAGCTGATTAATGCGGCATGACAATAAAGGACGGGATAGATAAAGTACCCAGGAGTCACTTCATCACACTGCCTCTGCTTCCTCTGCCTTCAGATGAATCGTTTTCTGTGGGGCTGAAGTTTGAGCTGGTGATGGAGGTGCGCCCTCGTGTGGCATCTGCAGTGCTGCTGCATGTGCGCACCACAGAGGGATACTTCACTGTGTACATTCATCAGGGAGCAGTAAGTCTTCAGCTCAGTTGTCCAGAAAAAAAATAAGCACATTCAGATCATTTCAGCTGAAATATGCTTATTGTTCAAAGGCATTACGGATATAATACGGGTGTATTTTTCTCAGGTGGTGGTTCTTGTAAATGATGGGACTAACGAGTTCTTCACAAAGGTGTCACCAAAACAGGGTGTGTGTGACGGTACCTGGCACAAAATCACAGGTGAGGATTTCCTCGTCGGTTCTCAAAAGCCATTAAAGCAAAGAAAGGACAAAAGTTGAAAAGAGCGAACAGGGGACGTGTCCAACAGAAAAGCTTTAAATGGACAATTTGGATTCATTGTTCAGCTCTGGCTCAATATCTGGTGTCAGTTTAAACAGTTTGTACTGCAAAATGAATCCCTAAAACACAGTAAATAACCAAATTAAGACCTGATATTTCAAACATTTGAGACAGAGCCTGAAAGCTGGTGTCTGACATAAAGGATCAAAGAGTCAGGCAGAGTAGACTAAAGTATTCAGTTAAATTACCCATCTGCCACATTCTGCTATGAATGAAGGGATGCAGGTAAAGCAGGTCAACAAGGAAAATGTGTTTTCGTTGTAAGTGAATTGCCTAATGACTCACTAATATACAATCCATTAGTGGATTCTTTAATAACTAATCATCATCCACTACATAATCTTGGATCAGGAACTATTAGAGAAAAACTTGAAAGACAAAATAATATATTATTTTAATGTGTGAAATTGCTACTTTTCTTGAGTTAAGTATCTGAATACTGCAATAAGCAGTTAACACAATAAAGAGTCACAACAACGAGTCACAGTGCTTTGCTTAATATATAAAAAAAACACTTTTCTGAAGAGCTTTCAGGGTAAATTAATTAATTCTGCCCTGCTTTGTTGCAGTGATTCGGGACGGAAACATTGTCCAGCTGGTTGTGGATGCTGAGATCAACCATGTTGTGGGTCCTCCAAACCCCCAGTCCTCAGACACCAAGAGGCCAGTATTCATCGGCGGAGCTCCAGGTAAGCCAGCGACAACAGCTCCTCCTGATTTTCTGCTATTGCAATAACGCCACATCTTTCTTATCATGCGATACACTCTTCCTCTTTTCAGATCTTTTCCTCCCACAAAACATCGTCACCAGAAAGCCCTACATTGGCTGCGTGAGGAACCTGACCATCGACAACAACCGAGTGAGCTTTAGCAAAGCTGTTCTGGTCAACGGAGCCGTCAGCATTGGAAGCTGTCCAGCAGCATAACACTTATGTCATCTCTTTCCCCAATACAGCACTGACCAAACACATCGTAGAAACTGTCTTTCTGTTAAACATACACACTAAGAGTATCATTGTCCTTTTCACTCTCTGATGCTTGTTTCTGTCTGTTATTTGTTGATTGTTTTTTTTTTTTGTCCCACACCAAGAATTGAGACCAAAACGTCCAAATTTATAAATCAACCGCAAAGGAAACATTGATAAGAAAATGTAAGCACATCTGAATGGAACCAACCTGTGAAATTTACTGCCAATTCAAGAACTACATTTTCTTTGCTCTTACAGTTCACACTATGAAGCACACGTTGACATTAATCCATTCTAGAGTACAATTAACTCAATCACTCCACTTTATTAACTTGATGGCACATTTTTTTGTACAAGCTCATGTTCAAAACTTTGTTTTTTTGTACTGTTTCATTTCTGATAATAAATGTTTTACATGCAAGTTTGGCTTTTTACTGATTCATCCATGCAATAGCATGTTGTTATGTTCCAGTGTTTTTCTTTCAAGTTTGTGAATTGCACTGAAAAAGACTTATTCAAGGGTTTCTTTTATTAATGTTTTTATTATTTTTTTAATTTTCTTTGTTTCATCTGCAGGACATGCATTATATGGAAACAATGCCCTCTACTGGATATTATGTGTATTTTCCAACTAAATATTTGCAAATATTTTTAGATTTTTTTTGTTAAATCTTTAATTTGTATATATTTTCTTGTTTTGCCTTGTTTTTTGAAAGTTATGTATATTCTTTTTTTTTATTATTACTGAATGAATGAATCAATGAGTGAGTATTTAAGCCCATTCAGCCATTGTTCGATAGCTGTATTCTCATGGCAATGTAGCCTTAATTTTACTTAAGGAGTCTAACATGTTACTGTAGGGTACATAATACAGTTAAAATCAAGAAATGGTGGTTTATGTGGGTGGAGATTTTGTTTCAACATTGGATCGGGGACATATTAACTAGCGGTCTGGATGTGCGGATACAGCAAATTTTGAGCGTCCAACACTTAATTTCCTTCATTCTGGCAAATTTTCATGCACTAATTTGTGCCTTTTCTGCATCCCTTTATGAACAAAACTAAGGCACCTGGTGTCAAATCAAAATATGATGCAATATAATGCACTAGGCTTGCCGGCAGTGGTGGTGTTATACCTGTGTGTCCAAGCCACTGTAGCCTCAAATGTTTTCTCTCTTCTCTCTCTCTCTCTCTAGCTAGCCTGCAGTCACAATATATACATATATACAACATAAAAATGTATGTTTGACATTGTTGTTCTCTGATACTATACATAAATATAAATAAAAAAAATGATGATAAATAGCATCTATTTTTATGAAATAAACTCAAACATATTTTATAAATTTTTAGTGAAGTCAATCTATCAACACAGAACACTGCTCAGTTCAACATGAGCAGGTTTTTTTTTTCTTCTTTCGCATCTAGGCAACATATTTAATTGAATTATTATTTATTTAGTTGGTTGGTATGGGCACCCGCGTCTCCTGGACCATGTAAACAGATGGTCACCCAAATTATAGTGAAACAAAATGATTACTTAAAAAGTAAAATGTGCATTAATGAACAATAAGTAAACATATCAGTAAGATTTATTCCAAGGTACGCTGTCAGAGAACCACAGGCTATATTCATGTGGAGCTTGGGCTGAGACGTGTCCAGGGTGTTCCCTGCCTTCGTCGGCTGGGATAGGCTTCATCCACCCTACAACCCTACAGAGGATTAAGTGGTGTATAGATGATGGATGGATGGATGGAACATGGGCTGAGCATAGAAGACAGTGGTAGGACCTTACATTGCCTTGAGCAGTGTCTCGCATTCAACTTACTTATACCTTGAAAATGGTGCAATTATCGGATTAGGATACAAAGATATGAGTGCTGGACTAAACCACCAGAGTTTCAAGATCCTAGCAACGCCTCTGCTCTCAGGCATACTGTCTTACCTCCATGTGGATGAGTCTTGTGTAATAATATCCCTTCCTCACAACTAAAGGAATGATTTATTTTCCTGTCTTCTTTTATGTCTTCATGAAATGTGATGAAGCAGCATTGTGGTATCATACAACACAGAAATGGAATAACCTTTCAGGTGATGTTAAACAAGCCCCAACACCAACTGCCTTTAAGTAAAGCTACAAAACTTCCCCTTGCCTGGTCTACCTAGTTATTACTAGGTAGCAATAGTGGGAAACTGCACATGTTTTTGAAATTCAGTTTTATAAAATTCTTTGCATTTCATATCTGCCCTTCTGAATTTTTTTATTGTGAATTTTAGATGGCAAATCATTTAATTTATTTACATTTTAAATCATGTACTTTGCAAAGTTCTTATATTATTGTAAAGCATATTGAATTGCTTCAGTGTATGACATGTCCCTACACACTGTTGCCTCACAAAATAAACTTGTCCGGGTTTTACTGAGGCGTCTTGCGCTTTTCACGCAGCTATGAACCGTACCGCGCACCGTACCCTCTGTTGCCATGACCATTACGTCATCGACGCTCGACCAAACACAGCTAAACGCGCAACTTTGAAGAAGCGTTCAAAAGTCTCGTCAAAACCCCGTTTAAGCGGACAGCTGTGGACAAATATTCACTTTAAACATGGTTTAGGTCGCCGCTGTCATGACACAGTCTGTTGTTGTTCAAGGTGAGTTAAACTTAGTTAATATTAGCTTAGAGAAGCTAGGTTAGCTTCATGTTGCTCTTTTCTCTTAGGTAGCTCATATTATTATTAGCTTGTAGCTAGAAGGTCCTTACAGTTAAGCATGCACATTTTGTCATAGCAATGGTTACTGGCTAAACATTAATCTTATTTTCTGCAGTTGGACAGTGTGGTAACCAAGTTGGCTGCAGGTTTTGGGATCTTGCTTTGCGAGAACACGCCCATGTTAACAAAGTAAGTGCAGACACGCACATTGTTCAGACGCTCCGTCTAACAGGAGAGACATTTGGACTTGTCACTGCAGAAAAACACAAGTCAAAGTTCAGCCAAAGTCTTTATAACGTCTCTGTCCCTGTGTACCAGACTGCACAAAACAAACTCCCACCTTAAATATGATCATAACGTCTGTGCCATTTATTTCTGATTGTGTTTCCTCATTTCCTCAGTTCCCTCTTCTTTTTGCTCTTCTTTAAATCACTTTACATTACATCCCACTTGTATGAAAAGTGCCATACATGGATTTTCCAGCTATGATAAACAAAATTCCATGAGCAGTACACTTTCAGCCTAGATTCATAACATCTGCTGGTGTTTGATTAGACAGAAAGATTTATGGTGAGCTTGAGAGAAGGGTAGCTTCCCTTTAAATGACTGATTTGGATTAGAGATGAGGCTGGGCTCTGGTGAAAGGAGGAGGAAGCAGACTTTCACTTAACAAACTTCACCCGATCCCAATTTTATGAAGATATCAATGTCTAATCCTTTTACTTACACCTGTGCTCTTAAAGCTATCTTTCCCTCTCCCTTTAGCGATCCTGGCTTATCTTCATCCCCACACCTCTCTTCCCTTTCTCATTTGTTTATATTTCATTAACACATCCATACAGCCGACAAATACTAGTAATCATTCTCTGTTTAAATCATCCCTTTTAACAAAATGTATCTTAGTTGTTCACTATCTTTCAAATCATATCACAGTAAAGAAAGCTATTTCATTCACTTACTGTCAGTTTCTCAACTTGTGGATTACAGTGCTAAAAACATTATTCATTAATTAGCAGAAAATGACTGTCAGAAATTTTTGATAATTGATTAATCAATGCAGTTGCCAAGCACAAATGTTAAACTTTTGCTGACTTTCAGTATCTCTAATGAGAATATTAGCACATTCTCATATTTAGTGTGGTACCCTGAATATCTTTGTGTTTTAGACTGTCGCAAAATGTCATTTGAAAGTTTCACCTTGGGCCTCATTAGATTATTATGAGCTGTTATTTTTTCTGAAATGTTGTAGAATGTATTTAATCATTCAGAAATATGTACACATTTATTAATATTGTAACTAACCTTTATAGTGTAACTTGTTGCATTTAGTTTACCTTTTAAAAGGCCGCTTAATAAAACATGACTTATAAAACTTGTAAATTTTAACAAGCAAATGTTGGTCCTTCAACCTGTTCAGCCCAAATATTGAAAACGATTAGCATTTTTTCCAGCTTTTCAAAAGCTTAAATTAGGGATTATTGAAATCCTTTAGGTCTAAGTTTTTTGGGAGAATGCTAAATTGCGATATTTCACTGTTGACTTTTGTTGGGAACAGAATTTCTGTAATTGTACTTAACATAAAAAACAACAGGGGTTCATTTGCAGGGTTGACTGTTTATGTAGCACCATGAATGTATGTATATCATGAATAATAATCACGTCATATTTTTTATGAATGATCATTTATTAATTAGAAACAGAGTGAAACTGTATTGACAAACCTGAATTTGTGACACAAACGTCTGTAGGTACTCCACTAATGTGTGGAGGGAAGCGGCGCCGTGGGTGATGCTTGGACCAGAAGAATTAGTCTTAGGACAGACAAAGTCCTTTTTTAGGGATAGATGCCTATCACAGGACATCGTCTGTTTATTTGGCTGGGGTTGATGTTTAACTAGTCACAGACTGGGTCATCAGTGGGTTGTTGGGCTGACAGTCACACTTTTTAAAGTATCTCATATAATAATGCTCCATCACATCCTGTAAATATGTTATGCAGTAAATATTGAACTGAAGCTTGACTTCAAAGAGTATTACAAATCATATTGCAATATCTACTACATGATTGCAATTGGATAGTTTTCCCAGATTGTTCAGGCCAAGTGGGTTGTTTTTTCTTTGTCAACTTCACCTGCATCTTCATCACTTGCATCAGTGTCATCTGATTCCATCTCAAAATCACTCCCTCCAAGTTGGACGTTATCAGTCACAGGCTGCACATTTTATCAAAGACCTTTCATTCTGCTGGTAGTGAAATGAAAACAGCAGCAAATATTTTCCAGACTAAATGTTTTCAATGCAAATTAATCCTAACCCAATTTTCATATTCCACCAAAGTCACACAATCCTGTCTGCCTAGCCTATTATGCTCTATGCTTATCATACTAAAGGCAATCCATGCAACCCCCCCAGGGTGTTTATATCTCCACATTCAAGGACATTCTCACCTGACTCTGAACATGCCTCAACCATCCCCTAAAACATTCCACAACCTTCAGAAACTGTTTTGGCTGCAATGTAATAAGCAGCTAGTTGGGCAAACACACAAAGCCCAGAAAAGAAGTCGATAATCAGTTAAATGATTTTTTTTTTTTTTTTTTTTTTTTTTTTAAATTGATAAAAACATAGATACAGTTTAAAATACTGCTTTGGAAAAACTGCAGCCAGAAATGTTTTATTCATTTCTGGCCATAACTCATACTTTTAATAGAGTAAAGCAAATCGGGCATTTTTGAAAAATGTCTGAACTTGTCAAAGATGCAATGTCCTTGTGTATTTTGTAAAACACAGCAGACATAACCAGCTCAAAATCTGATTTGATGAATGTATTCCACAGTAATTCATATTTACAGGTTATAGATATTTGAAAATTTAGGGCATTTATTAAAATATTTGAGTCTTGTCATATTCATTCTGTAGGTTTTGTGAGTTTATTGCCAGATTGCTGAGCATATATACAAATCTGTTGAACAATAGGACCTGTGACTATGTAAATGTGGTCTTTAAATGTGATGTATGTCATTTTCCCACTATGGCCTTTACAAGATTAGTTGAATTGCAACTAAGAATTGTAAAAAGATTCAAATCAAAACCTTGCCAGCCAGCTCAGTGCATGATTTAAAGAATAATTCCAGGTTATTACAACTTGAGTAATATTTTTTCTGGTTCTGGCTGTCATTCCTATCAGTTAGAGTAACATGGTACCAGCCATATTTTCTGAGACCTGATAACACAGCTACAATGCTTCAGTGAAGACTGACAGAAACTGTTGCCAAAACTACTAAAAAAAAATAAATAAATAAATAAAAAAAAGCCTGACCTATCCCTGAGGGGAAGCTTTATGGGAAGATTTATGTTATGTCCTGTTGTGTCCTATAAAACCTGACATGTTTATCACCTACCACAACTTCTAAAGACACCTCTAATATCCTGCACTTTTCTCCTACTCAGAAAGGATTGTATGATGAGGCCCTCAGTAGCTTTTTCCGGAATGTGGATTCAAGGTAATTAGACCTGGTTTCTATTCCAGTGTCAGTTCATACAGAGGTTGACAGTTGGGCTCCAAATTTAGTCCTTTTTATATTTGGTTTTCTAGGAAAAGTGCTGGAGGAGCCTGTGGTGTCGGTGGGAGAATCCAACATCTGAAGGCCCGGGTAAGTTCAACCAACCATCAAACGGCTCAAGAGAACATTTTTCATCTTCTAATCTTCACAACAGACAGCATTCACAGACAGCAAGCAATGGTTATAATTTATCATCTCAACAGCTGCATGTGAATTAAAGTAAATCTTAATCCTCAAATCCTCAGTCTACACAAGCAAAGAGCGGCATAAATAGCAGCACTGGACATAGAAACTCATTTCAGATGAACTGTGCCTCACATGGAATGCAAATGAGTGTGGACTCACATCCTGTTAGATCTGATTCTGATTCAATAAAATGTTATTAGACTAATCAGCTTGTGTACAGTCTCCGATTATGACAAGGTAATTATCTATTTTAACAAGGTAGTCCATTAAGATGCTATACAGGCATCTGTGATCTCTGTTTGTGGTTCAACTTCCATTTTACACGAACTCTCACGTAACTCAGCACCGCGTCAGTTTGTATATAAATCAGCCGAGCAGATCTGTCACTCTCAAACTGTGTAATCATTTAAAAATAATGATAAATTCCGACTCAACAATAACTTTGATTACTGATCTTTCAGATATTTAGACTGTCGGGGTTTAGCATCTGTACAAATGTTTTTTCTGTTGTTAATTACTTCAAGAAATACATTAGTCAAGTGTTATATCAATAAATAAATAAATGCAACTATATATTGTATGCAGGTTATGAGGTGTAATGTGAATTTATTTGGCCTCTGACTGATAAGCATTATCAACCAAACAATATGTGTACTGGAAATAGAATACACCTTGAAAATTTGAGGGAAAAAAGTCAAAATCTCTCCAGTTAATAATGATATATAGTTCTATTAAGCATTACTTTGTTACCTGAGGATTTAAACCAATCAAGTGGGCATTTGCATAATGTCCTGAGGCTTGATCTTATTAGAATACTGCTGCCTATGTTTGTGTGATGTCAGTACAAGTCTAACAGAAATCTAACTGGCATATGCTGTGCACTGATGGCTGGTGATTGATTCTGTGCAGAAAGTAATTCCATGTTAATAATGACAATAATAATAGTAAGATAAACTGAAGTAAAAAATGAACTAAAAGGAGACCTGTAAGATTCTTTCCTACTACTGTATTTTACAAAAGCTTCCAAATTGTGTGTAGTGGGGAATGTGTTTATTCCTTTATAAAATAACAGATTTTCCAAAATACATACAACCTACATAATGTCTCTGATCCACTGTCCAAATGTTGGGGATGACAAGTCTTTCCACACAGATGAAATAAGTCTTCTGGCAAGAAGTGAACAAAAGCTTCCGCATCAGCTTAACCTGCTCAAGTTAACCCTTTTGGTTTCGACCATTTAAGATGATAAACAACTTTAAACTTGGTAACAACATGCCTGAGGCTGATTGAAGCATAGATTCTTGTCACAGCTTATTTTAGAGTGCGGCATGGATTCTGCGTAATGAAAGGTTTGGCGCTCATCGGGTTACAAAGAGGAGTTATGGAATGATCATAGCGGTCAAAGGAATGCGCTTGGCATCTACGTAAAGCAGTGAAATATATGTGCTGTCTTCATTCTCGCATATTTGAATCGGCAGGCGGTCCTGGTGGACATGGAGGAGGGTGTAGTGAAGGAGATCCTGCAGGGCCCGCTGAGGGAAGTGTTCGACAGCGCTCAGCTCCTCACCGACGTGTCAGGTTCAGGCAACAACTGGTGAGAGACAGACTAACCACAGGATGCCATGGCTCATATAGCAGTAGCAACTGTTGTAGCCATATTTTTTTAAAATACTGTAGCTGTTTTGCAAATGCTCACACGTGCTGTTACATCATGCAGAGCTCCGATTTTCAAGGCTTGAGTCGTAGAAATTGGATAGCCGGAGTTTTGTGAAAGTGTTAAATTTTTTATTTATCCGCTGTAAGAGTTAAATGCAGCTTTCTTTTATAGCCACCATATTTCAAATTCCCAAGAATGTAAATAAGCAAAGAAACAGGGTGACCTTAACTGCTGGGTGTTATTTTTCTTCCCCAATTTGCTCTTCCTCAAAGCCTGCATAGTATAATTTGGGGGAAAGGTCAGTGTTGCTTCTCGACAGGGCTGCTGTGAAAATTCCCTCTATAGGTTTTCCTTTGCCTGACAGCCATTGTAAAAAGAAACAAAACCTCTCTACACGTCCAGCAGAGTTGTTTGTGAGACACTGGGAATGGAATTTTCAGCACATTAAAGAGAAGTTCACATGAGACAGAGCTGTCACAGCGGATAATTTTCCCCTTCAACAATGGCTGGGTTCAGCCTTTAATTCTGAAGTTTCTAAACATGTGCAGTGAAACTGACTTAAATTCTTGGAATAATTACACAGCTCTTTGCTTACAGGCTCGAAACCCTTTAATACTGCACCACAGCATTTGGCTTCTATTTATTTGTCTTGTTGAAAATTTTATTTTATGTGGAGTATTGTAATGTTATTGCCAAGACATTCTTTCCACCACTTGTGAAATTATGAAATATGTCTTTTTCTGACCCAAATAAGAACATTTACACAATACCTCTCATAAATTTTGCATTTTTGCCGCTGTTCAGGCTTTTAGTAAACAGTTTGATTCACTGGCAAACATTAATGTACCTTTTCCTCGTCCAGGGCAGTTGGACACATGACGTATGGTTCGGCCTACAGGGAGCAGATCGTGGATAAGCTGAGGAAGGCAGCAGAACACTGCGACTGTCTGCAGTGCTTCTTTCTTATTCACTCTATGGGAGGAGGTAAGGTCCTGAAACAGTCTGCCACATCCATGCATGGATATTTTTATTGTGTTACTTGCAAGTCATATGAGTCTACTGCTTGATAACAGAAACCAACATTTTTGGCCCCTTTTATCCCTTTCCCAGATAATGGAAACTGAGTTTTAAGGTCTTGTGACAATAAACAAATGGGATTACTGCAGTCAAACAGACAGATGAATGAATTACATATTGCATTTAAGTAAAATAAAGAGAATAAGGTGAAAATCATGCTGGTAGAAGAACTAAGTTAAGGTGCAAGAAAAAACTGATGGTGCTGGTACAATAAAAACAGTATTATAAAGTATAAATCATAACAATAAAAATATTAATAAGCATGCAAAAGGGTAGTTGTAGAGAAGGGGGGGAAAGGGAAGTTATGTCTCTGCTTGACTCTGGATTTGAGGTACGGGTTCCGGTCTGGGTACCAGCGTGCTCAGCCTGCTGGAGGAGGAGTTCCCTGACGTTTGTCGCATTGTTACCTCCATCTATCCGTCTGCTGAGGACGACGTCATCACCTCTCCCTACAACAGCATCCTGGCCATGAGAGAGCTCACGGAGCACGCCGACTGTGTCCTGCCTGTAGAGAACCAGGTTTGTGCAAATGGAGCCTCTTTCTCCAGATGTCTGTCTAGTATGTATATATCAAAAACATGCATTTTAACTACTTTTTTTGGTTTTCCCTCACTTCTCTCCTTCCAGTCATTGGTCGACATTGTGAACAAGATTAAAATTATGTCTCACAGTGCAAAGCCAGGGTCAGTGATCAAGAGAGACAGCACCGTCATCTCTGGGCAGGGTGGACTCAGCGGGCCAGAGAAGCCTTTTGATGCCATGAACAACATTGTGGCTAACTTGTTGCTCAATATCACCAGGTATAGAACTACTGTGTGCTCACATACACCAGACCACTGTGTACTGAGAGAAACAGGCCTGTTTTGCAATATCTACTATAATCTAAGTACGGGTGTTTTTAAGCCCTTGGACTTTTAAACCTTTTTTGGGTAAATTATTTTTAGAAAATGGCAGTATTTGTGTGTACCTCTTCATTTCTTACTCACAATATCATTCAGTGAGCCCTTGTGTCCTCTGTGGAAATATCCGTATTAACTGTGCTTCCATGCTCATTTATTTATCAGGTGCTCGGTAAAATGAGAATTAAATTTTTCCAGGTTATGGTATATGTGACGGACAAGGGATGCTCATTTGAGAGCGCATTTGGTAAACATCTTGGTCAAAGAAGAGTGGTTCAAAAAAGAAATGAAAGAAACTAAAACAACCATCACTAAACAGAAAAGATGTTATAAGACACCTCTTATCAGTTGATTACAATGCAGTCCAGAGAGCCCTTTTACAATTCTACAATTCCATTTAGCAGACGTTTTTATCCAGAGTGACATACATCTAGAGCGTGGATACAATATAAGCAAGGATCTAGTCAGGAGAAAACAACCTGAATAAGTGCCATAAAACAAGTTCAAGTTTGATAGTATCCTGGTGCCTACAGCCAATGCAGGAGTTAATAGGAATTTCTTTTTTCTTTTTTCTTTTTCGGCAGTCTGTCAAATGCAAAGGTGTTCGGTGAAGAGCTGGGTCTTTAGTCTTTTCTGAATTCTTTTGGACTCTCCACCAGACTGTTAGAACTGTTGAAGCTTTTGGGATGAAACCTCTTCAAGCAAGTCCAGTTGACTTCTTTTGAGTTTAGACCATCAGTGACCTGTCTAGTCAGCCCAAAATTCATGACTACGAGCCCAAAAAACGATCTGCAACCACAAGAAGTCCAGCAAAAAATGGTACAGGGCCCTTCAGAGCCCCAATTTCAATATCATGGAGTCAGTCCTGGTTTACATGAACAGACTGAAGACGCTAGGACAGACTAAATTAACTGTAGAATTGATAGGTACTTTCAGAATCTGTACATGTATATTGATGATTTGATTTTGTTTTTTGGTTTTTTTTGTGTGTTTACTGCTCTTTGTAGGTGGTTGAATGCTAAATAGAAACTGTTAATGACATTATTCCAGGAAACGTTTTTGCTTTTCTTTTCGTCTCCTTCCTCAAACTTTTGCACAGTAAGAAAGAGGAAATCTATATGTTGTTTTTTGAAGTGTTTAAAGAGCATTATGTTGTTGTTGTTGTTGTTTATTAAGCTGTTTTTTTTCTCCTGAATTTCCTTAAATTTCCTTTTGTTGCAGCTCAGCCCGATTTGAGGGGTCTCTAAACATGGACCTGAATGAGATTGCCATGAACCTGGTGCCTTTCCCCCGGTTACACTACCTGGTGCCCAGCCTCACCCCTCTCTACACGCTGGCTGATGTCAGTGTCCCCACCAGAAGGTCTGCTGCCTCGCTGTCACTGCAGTTATTTATACATCACAGTTGTTCTGACATTCTGACACTCACAGAGCTTAGCGTACTGAGCTCACGTGAAGCTCCCCACTTATGGGAAGCGTGCTCGGTTTGTGTACACTGTTATTTAAAACCTGATGATGAAACAGTACCGGTCACCTGGGACAAATACTTCATGTATTACAGATAGGCTTGGGTGATGTGGGTAGTATCACATGTGTAAATATAAATATTTTTCAGATAGACTAGATTATGGCAAGTATAATAAAATGACACACATTTATGCATTAGATCAGAGAAATGTATGTATAAAAATACATATAAAAGTAAAATTTTAATAACATGTTTAATGAATACCAAGTTACCTAAAATAATGTTTTAGACAGTTTTCAATATAAATAGTTTAGTTGCTTTTTGGGGGGGCATTTGTCTTTCACAATCAGATTCAGAAACTGTTTTGTTGCCAAGTAGGTTTTCACATAGGAGGAATTTGATTTGGTGTTTTAGTGCGTAACAATGAACAGTAACATATAGATTAAAAAAGTGTTGCATATCCACGGACAGTAAGTGTTACAATACTATTAAGAAGTAAATGTAATCAAGGGACTATAGGTCTTAAAATGTATCAGAAATACTTTCAGTATACAGGACTGTGCAAAGTTATTGCCTGAGGATGTGCGTCCAAGGTCACATTGTATATATTTTGGTAATTTAAAGACCCATATGGACTTTTTAACAAGTCCATATGGCGTTTTTTATATGCAGAAAGACACATAATGAGACCAATAAAAAGCCAGTGCCTTGCTTAGCTAAATAGGTAACTTTGATACTACGGTGAGTTTTTAGATCTTTAATCAAGAAAGGAAGCTTCAACGTAATATTTGTCTAATCAGTCACATAATTTAAACAATAAGCGTACGATTTTCAGTCACCACAAAACTACCTTAATTCACTTTATTATTCGACTATGAGCCAACTTAATGTGCTCTTTGCCTGACTTGGAAAAAACCCACGTTCCCCAACAACAGCTGACATAAAAGCGGCTTGTGTGAACCATAAGGTCCTCGTCTGCTCCAGTGGAACTGCTCATTGGTCAAAGAGAGCAGTGGCTGTACCGGGTAACTCCCAGAGGTAAATATCTGTGACTGTATGAATGCAGAACAGGGTGTTGCTTAAAAATATCTTGGCTCCTCGGCAGACCTTCCTGCATAGATAAGTTCCAAAAATTCTTCTTTGTCAACACTGCTTCACTGATTTCCTCACAAACTGAACTTGAGCTGGAATGTCTTCAGTTCTTTTTCACTTAATGTTTTTGTTTATTTGGTAGTTTAGGTGCAGAAAAAGATACAAAACTGATTTGTTTATTAAGCGATGTGAACATTTTATTTACTTCTGTGCCCTCTAGGCTGGATCAGATGTTCAGCGATGCCTTCAGTAAAGACCACCAACTAATCCGAGCCGACCCGAAGCATAGCCTCTACCTGGCCTGTGCCCTCATGGTCAGGGGCAACGTTCAGGTGTCTGACCTCCGCAGGAATATCGAGAGGTCAGAGCAGCGTCCTCACACTCCTTCTGCACCACACAACACACAACAAGTTAGTACAGCCACCCTGACAGCTCTAAAAAGGGCCTTCACACTCACTCCTGCCAATAGTACCTCCATTCAACACCAGCAGCAATAATTCATGACTGGTCCATTCAGCACCCACCTTTCCTCTGCTCTGCGCTCACCGCTTTCCCCACAGATCTTGTTTTTGTACGGCGTGTCGTCAAAAGAAACTGAAACAGAAGCTGGTGTGAGGGCACGTATACATGTGACCATAATTTAAAAAAGGAACGTGAGAGAAGAAGGGAAAGTACAGTACTGCACTGTTGGTTACATCAATGTGTTTCATAAAAAGAGCTGAAGATCTTAGGATTCATAAAAAATGTAATGAATAGAATGCTTCCTCTTGGAAATGTTAGTACCGGTATTCCTCACAAAACAATAATGTAAATAAAATGTTTAGAAATGAATTGACATTTAGCAAGCAGGACTAGCAAACATGGTTGGTTCAGCTGCTCCAATGATGATGATAATTTGCAATTTTTCAGATTTTTATGACCTAGTAAAATCAATGGACAATTTAACATTACTGCATGCTGTGGGAACTTAATTATACATATTTTCTTTACAAGATTCAGATTTTTAAAAGTTATGGTTTTTTAAATTTTCTTTTTATTTGCTGATAGTAAGACAGAGAAACAGAAAATGTGGGACACAACAGAGCAGCAATTTGTCTGGCCAGCCGAGATTCCACTGCTCAGGGCGTATGTGCTCATATGTTAGGCATCCTTGCTACTGAAATGCAGTTTAAAATGTGACTGAGACTCTTAATGCAACAGAGTTGTGATGATTGCTTACAGTTGATTTTTCAGCCCTATGTTCATGCATTAAATATACAATTATCAGAGTACAGGTGTTTTTCGTCTCTCCTCGTCGTAGACTGAGGCCATCGCTGCCTTTTGTATCGTGGAACCAGGAAGGTTGGAAGACGAGTTTGTGTTCGGTGCCTCCTGTGGGTCACTCCCACTCCCTGCTCGCTCTGGCCAACAACACCTGTGTGAAGCCCACATTCATGGAGCTCAGAGAACGCTTTACCAAGCTCTACAGGAAGAAGGTGCGCCTCCACTACTCTTGAGTTTTTAAGCTTTTAAAAGGTACAAAAAAATTGCTATACCAATTATTAAAATCAGCAAGTTATTTTTACTTACTTTTTTTTTTTTTACTTCGCTACTTAACTTCTCTTTAAAACCTACTTTTTGAAAATATTTATCTGTAGTAATCTGTGATGGCCATTTGTGATTTGTGATGTTGCTTGTTCTACTTCTTTCATCCACTCTGACCTTTCTTAAAAACTACTGGACTGCATCCATGGTCCTCAGAGAATGTTTCTCCTGTCTTTGGTGGTTTGCTCACCACATTTGTTTTAACATTTAATATTTTAACATTTGTTGAGCTCGTAACTTTTCATCTAGTGCTATGATCAGGCCAAATTTTACTTTGTCCATCACTTGTTTTTATGACTAAATATCAGCATTTGTATTATTCCCATCAACCTGAGTTTCTATTCATCAAACATTAGCAAACTAACAAAGTATTGGTGTGAATATTTTCACAAACAACATTATACTTGGTAAATATCATGTTAGCATGCTGATATTAGCATTTAGCTAGGGTACAGCCTCAAACAGGTCGACTGATTATCAGCCTGGCGTTTATTGGGTCTGATATTCTACATTTTTCAGATTATCCTTACTGTTGTGTTTTTTTTTAACCAATTCCCAATAAATTCTCGAGCAGAGCACCCACAGCACTGATTGGTTCCACATCACAGGTAATAAGCTGTCAAACCTGAAGGAGACATGTTGAAAAGTTATCTTTTGATGAAACATATGTGAAGAAAGTCACCTTTAAAAATGCTTGTATTGGAGTTTTATATCTCTAAATTTTGTCAGCAAGATTTTTGGTTTTACTGCAAATTTATTGGTTTTAAATAGCAGTTAAAGGTGTCCCTGATTACTGATAATTGTCGTGGGCCCTGAATAAACCATATTGTTTGACCCTTATTCTAGTGTGGTTGCTTACATTTTATAGACTAAACATTTTATTAAAATGAACTAATACAGTCTAGTGCAATAGTCCTGCAAGACATTCTTCCTTCATGAAGCTTAGAATGGTCAGTGTTTGTTGCCACTGTTTTAGGTAAGGGTTATTACAACTACATGGTCATTTTCAATGCTACAGCTTTGGTGTTGTATGACAGTTGTATTAAATTTGTCGGTTTTAGCTCAGTGGACTTAATGAAATGCCAGCTGAATGTATTTTTTCCAGTTATTCTTTTTTTGGTGATCACTCAACACTTGATCTTAAAAAATGGAGGTAAAGATTGAATCAAAATGAACACATTTTCGGTGCCAACACAAAAAATAAAGACACTACCTTCATTTTGGGTCATTGGTATTGAATGACCACTTGTCCAGAATAGACTCATGTTTTTATTACTACATATTATTTTTTGGTTTGTATTTCAACTTCACAACTTTAAGTTCTGTTCTTTTGCTGTATTTTAGGCTCACTTACATCACTACCTGCATGTAGAGGGGATGGAGCAGAGCTTCTTCTCAGAGGCCGTTGACTCCCTCAGCTCACTGATTGAAGAGTATCATCAACTGGATGCCACCAAGGCCAGACTCATCCCTGACACACCCAGACTCAGCATTGCCACATGAAGGTCCGCTTTGTAGTCAGTCTGTGTGTAGCTGTCTGTTCCTTTGTCTTTTTCAAAAAGAACTTCACACAACCAAATCGTTTGTATATACCTTTATAAGTTATATATCAATATTGTCTAATTTATGACTTGATTAAATGTTCTCTGTCTGAAAAAATAAGTAAGAACAACATGTAAAAAGAATATAGAAAGAGTTCAACTCAATCTGTATGACTTGATTTGCCTTTTAAGGCTCCCTGACCATGTTTTTATGAGGTAATGTTGATATGACAACATCTGCTGTTACAGCTAATACACTGGCCATATTCCTTGTTATTGCACATACTTGCCCTGAAGACAGGGTTCACAAAAGCTTTCATCATAACTAACAACATTTTTCTTCATTTAGTCAATTATCTCTGCCATTCTTCTATATCAAATTTAGTTTTGTAGTTGGAGTTTCTGTCTTTTGAGGTTTCTTGAGGCACATCGCCACTGCTGAGGAAAACTTAACAACCGAAGTATGTTTCAGTCGTCAGTTTTCCACAGCAGGGCTCGTTCTCCGTGCCTGTGTCTCTGGACTTGTTGAATGGTTCCATTAGAGTAACCGCAGGTCAGAAAACATGTCGCCCGGATCGTTGCACTTCCTCTGACACACACAGGACATTATCCACTGCATCTTCCACTGTGTGTTGGAGCCTCCTTTGCAGGTGAAGTTGACCTTTATCATGCGTGACTTGTTGGGGACACAGCAGCGCTTGTCTGTGCAGACGCCGCAGTATGTTGGCTTAAACTTCTTGGTGCTGGTGCAGCCGGAGAGCTTGAGTTTCTCTGCTTTTTTTGCCTGGAATTTCGGCCGGCACGTCTTTCCTTTTGGCATCTAGCAACAAAAGCAATCACTGATAACTTTTTTTGAATGTTGTATAAAAGCAAGCCAATGCATAGATTTAAGCAAAGTTGTCACCTTAATGCTCTTGAGCACACTTTTCTCACACGGTCGCAGCAGACACAGGCGGCGGTCCTTCCTCATCTCACATTTGCTGTTGTCGTTGTTGACTCGTACGGAGATGCCAAGGCCGCAGGTCTTGGAGCAGGGACTCCAGGGTGTCGTCTGGATCAGACAGTTCTTCTTCCAGGCTAAAGGAGGATCCCTGTAAGCTTTCAGTGTTACAGTTAAAGGGTACTGTGTCAACAACACCCTACACAAAGCGCTAGCCTGTGTGCTGCCAGGCAGATCACTGATCAGAATCTACCCAACAACCTTAAAATGCCTGGTCTGACTCACCATCAAGGAATTTGCTGCTGAGCTTGTAAATGTTTAATTTGAGCTCTACTTGCACAAGATCCCACAGAATCTAAGTAAAATTTCCCTGAAACACACAGATCATGGTATACATATGTTTTGGCAGAGTTGCCAAATGAGCTGTTTTGTGCATTAAAGTGGCATTTCTTGTGCTTTTAATAAAAACTGAGTCCCTCCTCCTCTTTTTCGTAACTGGAGCCATCCATCACTCTGTTTTCCTGTGTGAGGCAGTCTAACCACAGGCAGTCACACATCGCACTGCCAGAGCAATGAATTCCCTCTCCCCTTCTATCCAGTTAACTTTGACAGCAATTAGCATTCCATGCCAGACAGGCTGGCCCTTCTCCACCAGTTTACTCTCTAAACACACACCTGACATGTACGTAGTGTCCTGCTGGTGCTTGTTAGAACTCTGGCCACTGCGGAGGCCAGCTGGCATGTTGCCCATCAGCGGGGCGGGGCCCAGGAGGCCGGCAGGCTTCTGGATGAAAGCAGGGGTACAGCCGATGGCTCCGGCAATGCATGTGCACTTATAGAGGGGGCTGGGCTGGAAAGCCTCTCCGTTCTCATAGTGGGCCCCATTCAGGTCACAGCCCACCGCCATCATGTCTGAAGGAATGAGGGGAAACATGTCACAACCCATGATGAATTTGTCTTGATGCGGTTACTGTGGAGCTTGAAAGCTGTTTTAGATTTTAATGTAAATTAATGTTTTTCTTTTTTTTTTCATGATGAACCAAGAGGTTTACCACACTTATTTTCACCAGAAAGCCAGAAATGGTTTTAAAATTTATGAGTACTTTCTTGTAGTGCTGTCATTTAACAGCCTTGAACCCATTCCCAGTAGTTACACTCATCCAAAGAAGGAAATAGACTTTAAATTTGAAAATATGTTTTGTTCTGAAAATGTTATGTGGCTATTGTGGGTAGTTTTATTGTTCTGAGTCTGTCTATCGGATGTTTGTTAAACTGGAAAAACTAGCTTGAGTCATAGATAGACCATAGATGTGCTTTCCTATTAGAGTTCCAACAATTAGTTGATTATGCTGAACAAAATTAATTGCCAGCTACTTCTTTGCCAATTTGCATAGCTGGTTATTGAGTAATTTCTTTTAAGAAAAAGGTCAAAACTCCGTTTAAAACCGAATATTTTCTGGTTTCTTTACTCTTCCATGAAATTAAAATGAATATCTTTAGGCTATGGACAAAGCAGGACATTTGAGGATGCTACCTCGGCTTTGGGAAACACTGATTTAAAAAAAATTTTTTTTACTATTTTTGACATGTTACACACCAAACATTTTATTAATCAAGAAGGAGATCAATAGATTAATCAACAATGAAAATAATCGTTACTTGCAGCTCTGTTTCTTTTGAAAGTTGCCCACTGAGTTTTACTTCTAAAAAGCCCCTGCAGGCAACTTCATGTTTACAATTATTTTTCAGTTGAGCCAGTTGAGAGTTTACTGGGACTTCCTCTGCCCTCGAAGGAGTCCGGTGTGTTGCTCCCCACTCAGGCAAATGAGAATAATTTAATCATATTGCTCTTCTATACTCTCTTACTATTTTTTCTTTTTTTTTTTTTTTTTTTTTTTTTTTTTTTTACATATGGCTGCTTTGGGTTTGAACACCTGCTAACAGCATGGATCCACTAAGTCAGCAGGAGCTATTGTTTTAGAAAGAGAGCGTGATAAAGAAAAATAACAGACACACTCACATGCACACACTCCGACCTCATATCTTGGCTGGTCTGCTGAGAAGTCGCAGTACATGCCCTTGTGTGGATCGCACACGTCCCTCTCGTTGCAGGGCTCTCCGATCTGTCTGGCGCAGCTCTTGCAGCAGCCACAGCCGTCCAGGACTGAGCTCACACCCGGGGCACAGTAGGGTCGATCTCTGGGGCATTTGCAGGGCCATCGGCAGAACTGCCGCCTCTCGGCCGCAGCCCGTCCGCCCTGAGGAGCCGACAGCTGCCCATTGTTCTGAGCCCGGCTGAAGCACTGGAGAAGGAAGGTGGAAGAAAGATAGATTCAAGGTTCAAAGTGGCATTTTGCAGTTCATTTTTCTGGGAATGTGTTCACACCACTGTGGAATTGGTGAATTGAATTAGAAGGTGATTTTTTTTCAACATTTTCCAACTGCTGACTTCTGAACTCTTCAATGAATGCAAAATAATATTGCCTCAGTACAGCTGGCTAAGTGACCCAAGCACCCTAGTTCAACTTTTTTGATTTCAGACTTGCAGAGGTAGAGTTAAATTGATTACTCTATCTAGCTGTCTGTCCAACAGTTGGGTCAAGACCAAGATATTTTTACTATGCTGAAATTAAACAGTTCATGTACAGCTAAGTCCCAAATTATTCATAACCATTGCCAAATGTTGATATGACTGATAGATATCTTCTGGCTAGAAATGACATGAACAGGCCTGACAAGACAATTCTGATCTCCACGTCTCTGAAGTTGGATAATATTCTTGCCGAAACTCAGTTTTGTAGTTCCTCCACAGATCCTCAATGAGACTCAAGTCTGGACTCTGGCTGGACCACTTTAACATGTTGATTTTGTTTCCATTAACCATCAAGCAACCGTCTTCACCACTTTGGCTGTTTGTTTCAGATCCAGGGCTTCTTACGGGCAGGTTTTTTTTTTGCAGACTCATGTTTGAATATTTTTTGTCCTCGTCTTTTGTCATGATGCTATTTACTTCAGTGATGTTACCCAGCCCATTAGCTTAAAAAGGAACTCTGAGGTGTTACATTTCCACTACCATGCTTATCAGTAGGAATGCCGTTCCTCTCGTTGAATGCTGCTACTTTTTTTTGTAATCAGAAGCCTCATAGCTGTGTTCAGGCAACTACATTCCTGTCTTGTTTAAGATTTTTCAGTGTCGAATCCCCTCTACTTTTTGATTGTGCTTTGCGTTGTAGCCACTGCCATTTGAAAGGACTTGGATGAACGAGTCACAATGCACGACTCTGCCTCAGTGATATGCCCAAATAGTTCACTAAGCTCTTTGGTTTTCGCCTTCACTTGTAGTTGACTAATGAATATTTTGCGAACCACTGCATCAGCTATTGATAAAAATGCTGTAGAACATGGTAAATATTACCAGGACAATTTAGAATAGAATAAAAACTTTAATTTTTCTAAAAAAAAATTGCAACATTTTCAAGGGGTCTGAATAGTTTTTGAATAGTTTTTTGTTAAGACTGTTAAAAATACTGTTGAATGAAGTTGAATTTAATAATTACCATCTCCAATGCAGCTTCTGGCTGTATTTTGACAAATTTCCATCATTTCCAACGAGAAAGAACCTATAGGTCAAATAAGAATTCGCTTTTTTCGATTTTAGGTCTGCACGCTGACTTGAAACCAACCAAATTTCAAAGTGTCCTGAATAAATGGAAAATAAACTTTCATACTACAGCCTGGTGGATTGTTATGTTAGCCCACTGATATCAGGACATATATCATAGCAGTAGGTGTATATTTATTTGCTATTGTAACTACTAAGAGCAGATTTGACTGAAAACTTTGTGTCAACTTGGACAAAAACAAATAGCATCATTGTCTGAACTCCTCCATCCTCTTATAGTTTCAGTCTAGCTGGAGACTTAAAAAAACTGGGATTTCTGAAGATGTGACATACTGTCGCTGTTTTTCTGGTTCCTGTTAAGACAGTAAATTTTTCTGATGGACAGTTTCTTGTCCCACTTCCAAGTTTAGCTACTGTGGAAAATGTTGGAGTAGAACTCTGACACATATGAGGTAGTTAGTTTGCAGTACAGACACCTTAATGAGAGACTTAAAAATAAAATGCCTTCACACACTTAGTTTGCACTTCACTCAAGTGCCTTTTGGAAGCCAAGGTCAATATTTTGTGTCAGATATTTTTTGGTCCAGCTTGAGAGAGATGGAGGCAAGGAGAGAGATGGTCCTTGAAAGTTTGTTTTTCCATCAAGAGTGGAAAAAGTAGGCATATCACAGTGAGAAGAAGTGAATGTGGAAAGGTTCCCTCATTGCTTAATCCCTCACAGTGTAACTGTTGGAAAATGGAAATATAAGATTGATTAAGTTATCCATATGTCCTCAAAGATTTTATTAATTGGAAGAACTGGCCATGTTTTTTTGAGAAACACATAGTTATGCTATGTAAATGGTGATAGTCTAGATTTTTCTCCTTGATTTAGTTTTTTTTAATTATTTACATTTATTTTATGTTTTATTCTTGTGCTTTTGCTTGTCATTGTTTACTGTTATGCACCAGAACACCATGTCAAATTTCCCATATGTGAAAACCTACTTCCTAATAAAACTGAATCTGATTCAGATTTTTTATTTTTTAAATAAAAAAGGGAAAGACACAGACCAAACGTGAATGTGTCCCCCTATCAAGTACTGTTCATCCAAACACTGTGAGTAGACGCAGAAGTGCCTTTAAATTGGTAACTTCAGTATAATTGCTATAACATGATCACCGTTTTTGTTTACACAAACTATAACTAATTCTGATAGGAATGTCATTAGTTTCGCAGTTGTAACCACTTTGTCGGACAAATACATTTTCAAGAATATTTTATGGCCTTTTTTTTGATAGGGACAGCTAAGGAGAGACAGGAAGGGAGGGCGAGAGACATGCAGTTAAGGCCCAGGCTGGAATCGAACCCAGGCTGCTGTGGCAAGGAGTCAACCGTAGCAAATGATGCTCGTGCGCACATTTGACCAGGTGAGTTACCAGGCTGCCTTGGACAGATTAAACTTTGCCTTGTTGATGGTGCTGGATAAAAAGGTTTGGGTTCGCTAGGAAGATACTGTATGTCAGCCTCATAGTGGCTCAAGAAGAAAAGCTGGGACATCTCCAGAGCCATTTAGACACATTGGTCTCTCTGCAGTTTTCTGGTATTCTAGCTAATGGTTGACATATTGAATTGGAACAAACACACCAAAGAATTTTTTTTCCCACAGCAGAATGATAATTGGTGCAGTTAGACCATCCTCCAGTGCTGATGCCAAGCTGTGGCGATAGGTCTACCTGTACAAGATTACTAAGTTATTTTGGTCTTTTCTTGAACTTTGTTGGCAGTATTAAAAAGTGAAATGAAGCAAGTCTCAACCTTTCAGTGACAAAGCACAGAATGACACCTTCTATCCTGCCAAGGCAAAACATAGTAATTATAGATTTGCGACGAGAGTCACAATTTTTGACAATTTACCTTGCCATCACGAAAAAAAAACAATATTCAGAAGTAAAACCAAGCTGCAGACTGTCCTTCCCGTTAACTGTTTCTTCTTCTTGTTAGATTTAGCAAAGGATAATTTAGCCAGTTACCCCTGTTTCCTTACTTTTAATAACATTTTTTTTTTTGTCTCAGCACCTTGAGATTTGTATTTCTGGTACCACATAAACAAGACAAATTCTTAATCATTATTATTTAGTTATTTATCATTATCATAAGTAGTATCAGCTCAAATAATCCTGCTTAAAGGTAATTAATTAAGCATGATAACACTGTCTGCTTATATTTGTAAAACAACTTTAAATTAGATGCTTAACTGTATATATTTAAGCTAGAAAGCCAAAGAGGAGACCAGGACACATTTAGTTTTTCCTGCATTGATGACATTGTCCACATATAGCTTGCAGACTATTTCTGTAGGTTTCATGTAAAGTCTGTAGCAGTGATAAGCACACTAAAAATTCAAACACAAAATTAGGGTACCTGTTGCACAATCTGGGTAAGAACCTTTAAAATATACCTATTTTTTCTTTCCTTTTTTCTTTATTACTGTGAATTTCACACCTTAAATCATAAATTTAGTATTAAGTTTTCATATTTGCTTTTTCCTTGCAGCGTCAGGCAGTTCAGGTGCGTCTCACATCAGTTGTAATTGAGCATCATACATGTGTGATGTGTGATGAGAGGCAGTCTCAAACATCTCATCTCTCTCTCTCTCTCCCTATATTTTAAACAGTCTACCATCCATTGATAAACAATTAAAAAGCAAAAAAACACCATGAAGATAACTGTAGTCTTTGAACCTTAAAGCATCAACGTGACAGCACAGTGTGACAGCAGTGAAGGTTTACTACTCCTCAAAGCTCAGCGGAGTGACAGCCCAGCAGCTTTTAACTATTCTAGCACTTAGGTTTGTAGTATTTCTAATGTGTTCACTTTGCTTTGCCTCTTTTTTGCTGTGGAGAAACTCGTGCATGGTGTACTCTAATTCCCCCGGCCTCTCAGTGCTTCCAAGGGTCACTGAGGGTTATGCCAAAAATCTGAAGCCTGTCTGCCAGGTTTACTGAATGAGCTCATTTCATGGTGTGAAAATGGGTCCGTGGGAGCTTTAAATACAAAGCCCTCAGAATTTTCTCCTCTGTAGCCAGCTCATACTTTGAAAGACTAAGCTTGAGCCCAGTAAAACCACTCTGTATGCAAATAAGTACATTATAAGACCACACTAATGAAAAGGCAAATACTGAGTGAGTTTTTTTCCCCTAAGTACAGTTTCTGCTGTATTTTCCTGTTGCTTCATATAAGGCAGGTACTCAGAGACATCAGTTATTGTCCCAGCAGAAACCCAGTCTGTCTGTAGAGTGAGAATAGAAAAAGATAACGCTCTTCTTACCTGTTGAACAAGGATGAGCAGGAGGGAACGGCAGAGAAGCGATAGCATCTCTTAAGTGTTAAGGTTTGTGTGAGCTCCAGAGGAGAGCGACCAGGGGGACGAGGGAGCAGGAAAGTGGGATTGAGGGAGGGGGATTGGGAGCTGGGAGAGGAATGGGGTGGGGTGAGGAGAGATTGGGAGAGCTGACCTGTTGAAGAAGGGGACAAAGCACCCCTCTGTCTCCTCTCCAAACACACCTTTCCCCGCCTCACTGATCCAGAGGGGAAATATTTGTCTTCATAACTGCCGGGCCGCTCCGAGACCTTCAAGTCCTGCCCACTTGTTTATTCTTAGTCTGTGGACCTCGCTCACGTTTATCTGGGTTAAACTAAGAGTTAAATCAGTAAACCGTCTGTGACAGGTCCCTACCTAGCACTCAGCAGAGTACATTTCATTCTTAAATTGTCCAACAAAACCCGAATTCATAAGTGGAGTTCTTCTCAGTAAATACGTCCACTGTGTGCTGTTTGGTTAATGTGGTGCTGAAGCTGTACGTTCCCACATGATGTGGACGGACATGTATTTGAGTTCACATTCCATTATTATTTACACTGAGTAAAGAGGTCCCTCTCAGAGCTAAACTCTCCACCTCCATCCCTGGAAAGCCAACACCCTTTTGAGAATTCACATGGAAAGACCCGAACAAAAGCTGCTTATTTACACAAAATTGTTGCTATGACCTACTGTAATATTTTATCTTCATCTGGTCATTTATACCACTTATCCTTCACGAGATTATTCAGAGTCATTAACTAACAACAAACTAAACATTTCACCATGTTGACCACCATCATCTGCCGTCAGCATCTACCAGACATAGACATGAGTCAAACATAAACATCATCCAAATATAAACCTCCCACAAATAACTCTACTGGAGATATTTAACCCTGGACCTGTAGTAAATATGCAAACACCGCCCCCTAAACCCAAAACATAAGATGCACATAACAACAAGACAAATGCTACATCTGCTTCCCCTAATGCCAAACTTAATATCTTTGACCCAGTTCATACTGTATGTAACAAACAATTATCCAGTAATCAAATAGACTGTGTTTTTACTCAAGTACTGTGCTTAAGTACAAAGTTCAGATACTTTTTAATTTTATATAACTTTATATTTCTGCTCCATTAGATGTCAGAGGTAAATATCGTACATTTTACTGTACTGCATTTGTTTTACAGCTTTAGTTGCTTTTCAGATTAAAACTGCTCATACCCTTCTTCATGTATCTCCAAACTGGATTATTTAGTTTTTTTTTATAAACTGAAGGATTATTCTCACAGGACAGCAATTCTACAAGCACATGATGATCCTACAGATTATGACACGTTGCTGTACATTTACCCTCTGAACTCTTATATCACAATTTTAGGGCTACATAGACAGACAAACAATCACACTCGCATTCACACCTACGGACAATTTAGAATAATCAATTAATCTCAGCATGTTTTTGGACTGTGGGAGGAAGCCGTAGTACCCAGAGAAAACCCACGCATGCACAGGGAGAACATGCAAACTCCATGCAGAAAGATCCCGAGAAAGCCGGGACGTGAACCAGGGATCTTCTAGCTACAAGGTGAAAGTGCTAATGCAGCAGTAATATGAATCCAAAAGCATTATATATATAATATAAAACACTGACAGGGAGCATTGTTTTGCACAGTGACTACTTGTATGTTTCACATTTTAAGTGCATTAAGTCTATATTACCTTTACTTAAGGGTTTGAATGCACAACTTGTTCTTGTCATACAGTATTTTTATAGTGTTTTGTTAAAACTTTTACTGAAGTAAATGTTCTTAATTCTTCTTCCATCACTGGAAGAGTTACTGTCTTTCACTTTTCCCATGCTTTAGAAAGATAATCAGAAAATGCAGACAATATTCAAAATGTGTTTAGTTAAAGCTCCATTCAATACCCATCACATCTAAAATACAGTTCACATTAACTTTTTAAACAATGTGTTCTGTTATCTTTTATCAATTGCCCTTCAGTACAGGATGTTCAGTTCACTTTGTGACATCTACACTGCACATCCTGCATTATGAAGGTTTTTGTTTACTTTTGTGCACCAAAACCACCTTTAGGAGCTGCGTTGAAGCAAAGTTAAGTTAGTTCTCAGTTATTTTGAACCTTTTCTATAATTGTACAAGCTGTGCATACTGGACTGATGATTTTGACCATAATTGGGTCAACTGGACTGACTCACTCCTCACCAAATGTTTGTGCGCGGTTTTGCTGCTTCAGACTATGTCCACTGTGAGCTGGCTGTGCTTTTCGCCTTCTTAGCTGATATTTAGAAGTGCTATTAGCAAAATAGATGGGCGTACATCTATATCAGGATAAGGAATAGTCAGTCAGGATCGAGCCAGGTACCCTATAGTGCTTTTACTGTAAACAGATAGAAAATGGTGTGGATCTAAAATAAACAAACAAACAAAAAAAAAAGACCAAATAATCACAAGTCTGGTCTAGGACTAGGGAATATAATCAGAAACAAGCCTGAAACCAAACGACTTTACAGTAGCAGGAAATAGCCAGTAATGCTTCATTTTTGACAAAACAAGTCCTGCAGACTTTCCGGTGGCCATACCAATCACCAGACAGATCATCAGTAAACCATCAACACAACTCCCCTCAGGTACTTTAAAGAAAAAGTCCTAACGGAGCAAATACACACCTGAAGCTTGCTTTTAGCCTCTGCAATCAGTCAGTGTCTTTATTGTTCATGCAGACTGCTAGAAGAAATTTTCAAAAAAATGCTACATCTTGGCGGTGGTTTGATGTGTAAAGTTGGAGCTGCACCTCTGAGGTCTTGTTTCCTCTGGTGATGCTTGAGGGCGACTGCTCCACCTCCTCACCTTTAAAGACCATAATTGGGTGCTTTTGTTTGATCTCACACACTTCAGCTTTGCAAGGTGCGAGTCTTAACATTCCTGTCTTGTTTTGACATTTCCTTTACCAGGGCAAAAGCCGACACTCTGGCAGTGGGCTTGTTAAAATGAGTTAGTGGAAGATGCACGGTTTAGGATAGAAAATTAAATCTCTGTAGAATTGTGCTGCAGTGGTTGTAGTTTATTTTTGTTAGTATCTTAAATTGAATTAAAGCCACTTGAATTTGTGGGACAAAATCCTTTAGTGTCATGTTGTGGGTCAGTTTTTGTGATAGTGTTGTCTGTAGTGACTAAGCATATAATCTACATTAAACAACGTATTTAAGTCATATTTTTCAGAGCCTATCAATTATCCTAACAAATGCACAAAAATATATGTTTTGTAATTAATAAAATTTGTTTTTATACCTTTTTTGAACTCTTATTTTTTCTTATTGCAGACAGACTCATTCAAAGAAAGCATTTTAAAACACACCTTTTCACATTTTGACACTAGAAAAATAACTAGAAAAGTAGAAACTTACCTAATTGAAAGTTAAGTTGAAAATGAACAGAATTTGATTTATTGTTTGGACTGATTTTTTTTTTTTTTTTTGATATCACCACAAGATGGTGCTACGTTTTATAGAGCAAAGAAGGGCAGAAGTGACAGATGTGGGCTTGAGTGATGGTGAACTGTTGGCTCTATAGAAAGCCTGTTTTCAACCTGTATGTCCAGTTTCTCCATAAAAAACAAGTTTTAGTGTTTTTCAGCCAGAGCCCTGTGATGTAATACAGTCTACTCCCAGGGGATACTTGATCTGCGGCATATACTGTAGCACTCACTACTTCCTGCTTTGTATTGAAAGGGTGTCTTGTGCTAACTTGCCTCCACCCCATTCTGACAGTTTTTTTTTTTTTTTTTTATGAAACTACTCTTCAGCTGCCACCATTCTGTGCTGTGTTTTTGCATTTGCAGTTTAAACTCTTTGTAGAAGATTACATGTGCTGACTGTTGACGATATAAAGACTTCAACACAGGAGCCTCATCAAACAATGCAAGTCCACTCAGATTACTCCCAGGAGCTCTGTTCCATTTTTGTCAATGGTTTTGATGGCAGTGATAAGGGATCCACATGGCATGTATGAGAATTTAGCCACAGAACAAATCACTGCAGTGTTCAAATTAAGCAGCACAAGCCAGGAGATGACCTGATAAGGCAGAGAAATGTGAGCTATTGATGATGGAGTGAGTAAAGACCAGTCAGAGCAGCCTTAATCCTCGTTGTTATCTATCTTCTCCTTTTGTGTCACCAACTTGGACATTTACTCCTCCCACATGTCATCTAACAGTAGAATTACTGTGCACCAGTTGGAATGTGCATGTCTGTCAGTCCTACTGAGAACAATTGAGGAAGTTTGACAAATGAAAGACCAGGAAAACTGAAACCGCTACATGATACGTGTGCATTTTCTTAAAAACCACATAAAGATGATATTAAAGTGACTTTTGCTGTCTCCCTCTGTCACTGCAGCAAATAAAATTCCGCTGAATGAGGCCTATTCGGGTCAAATGAAAGTATGTGAAAAATATTTGGTAATAAGTCAGAATGGGTTACTTAATTTACTCTTATGTTATGAAAGTTTTTGAGCAGGGGTGGAGAGACAAAAGCAGAGCAGTTCAGCCATCACACAGTGACTCCTCCTCCAGCAGGCAAAGACCTCCCTCCTGTTTTAGTTCACTCCCATCACTCTTAGGTTAGATCACCGTCAGAAAGCTCCACAGTTCACTACAGAAAGCCATAGGTTGCTTTCAGAGCACAACACAGGTGTGACTGCATCTGAGTGAGGACACTTTCTCTGCCTGTTAATCATCAGCCTGGCACAGAGTCACTAATTCCAGTCTTTTATCACAGACATTTGACTGACGTTGGGCTCTCTGTCATTATCTGCTTGCGCATCTATGGCTGTTTCATTTTAGAAGCTCTTTTGGACCTTCTGAATTAGAACTTGATCAGTTACAGTTTAAGTGTGCGTCTACAAGCAACCTCAAAATGAATTTTGATGAAATTCTCTCTATTATTGGAGGCTTTGGGAAGTTCCAGAAGATCTTGTATGTGTGGATCTGTATACCTCAGATCTTCCTGGCGTTCCACATGCTGGTGTCGGTGTTCACCGGGGCTGTTCCTCCTCATTTATGCCGCTCCACATGGCCCTCAGCGGGCACTCCAGCCTCTTCAAACTTCAGCCGTCTGTCTACCCCCGATGTCTGGCCTACGCTATCCTGCAGAGTCCCTTTGAACCACAGCAATGCAGCAACTCTTGGCGAAGGACACTCTACCGTGAGCTGCCAGGGGGGCTGGGAGTATAGCACAGAAACATTCCAAAACACCATAGTAACTGAGGTGAGTAAAAAGCCAGCAGCCACTCTGACAAACTCTCAAACCAGGATTTGAATTTATTGAATTTCTATGTTTTTGGTTGATGTGTTCAACACAAGGACTCCATGCCGCTATGGAATGTGGAGGGGCTTAGCAGCTTTACTACAGTAGGCTTTGGTGTTATCTGAGACAAGGTCTAAACGGGATGAGGGTTGAGAGATGGACTCCTGCAGTGCAGGCATCTTCCAGGCGTCCCCACATATGCTGCCAAGTTTTGTAATTCATGAACATAAGGGGTGGGCACCAGGAACAGTTACATGACCAAGATGATTTGATTGGACAAGGCAATGTCACGTGTGGCAATGTGACAAACCATCTGCAGTGACGACATTAAACAAGAGGCCTGCAATTGATTTAGGAGGCTGTGGATGTTAAGGAGCGTTTGATGGGAAGTTGTCTGGGACTCTGTAACATTCCAGCTGTGGAACTTCAGTGGTGTATACTATGGGCGAATCACCAACAAAGCACATCTCTTATGTGCAATTTGAGAGGCCTCAGGAATCTACACGTGATGCGCCTCTATTAAAAAGGCAAAAGGCTCACGAGAGTTTGTTAAATGCTGCAGTGTTCATTTTAGCACTGTTAAAGTGTTGAATGGCACAAACAAATGATTTTCATTTAATCTACAGCTGTCTGAGTAGCAGGGCTTTGTGCAGGAGTGTTCCTGTTAGACAAAGGGGAAAGGTCAGGAGGTCAAAATCAAACAGGTTTTGCCCATTTAGACTGTGAATGTGCTCAGCAAATTCAATAGCCATCAGCCTTTTAGACTAAAACATATCTTAGATGGACAAAACATGGAGTCATAGACAGACTAGTATGAAAACAGCTCAAAGATCGGAGCGGATTCATCTTCTAGGCACCGTAAATACACTGCCAAAACTTATCACAATCTGACCACTTGCTAGCAAAGTGAACTGTGAAACTGCCCAGCAGCACCATTAATAGATCTTGCCCATTTTTCTGTACTATTTTCATATATTTTAGAGTTCTCAGACTCTTAGAGTGAATTTACCAGTATTTCTTCTTCACAGTGGGACCTGGTTTGTGACAATGCCAGCCTGAACTACATGGGCTCTTCCATCTACATGTTTGGCCTCCTTGTCGGTGCTGTTGTGTTTGGAAGCTTAGCTGATAAGTAAGTGAAACAGCATCCATCCTAAATGCACTATTGAAAGGATTTGCAACACCTTCTGTCTTGTTCATTGCTTTTTCTCTGTGTGTTACTTTGTAGAATTTTGCACCTAAGTATAGTTTCCATGGAAGTTTGGAAATCTTTTGTCTTGTTTCAGATATGGTCGCAGGATCATCATCCTCATCAACCTGGCTATCCAGGCCACCTTTGGGGTTGCTGCTGCTTTTGCCCCTAATTTCTATGTCTACGTTTCCCTGCGCTTCATGGTTGGAACATCTATCTCTGGGGTTATCATGAATGCGTTTGTGCTCGGTCAGTGTCCAATAGAATCTCAGCTCAGTAAAATGAAAATGATGGATATACAACTGGTAACAGAAATTAAATAGGGTCCTTAAAAGATGCATCTCGGTCTTAGCGGTTGTATGTTGAGATGTGGATTGAATCATTTACTAATCGTGACTATGAATGTTAAAATATGAGGGTTGATGTATCCTTTGGTTTGGTTTCATGGTTAATTTTGATCTGAAGGGAAAATTTATTCAAATTTTAAAAATGCAATGTGGTAGAGAGTCAGGTAGATTTGTTTGGTTTCATTTATCATAGTTTTTTTTATGTCCAACAATGATGCTGCCACTTCCATGCATTGAGGCTAAATGTCAGTAGTACTTTAGCTGTGATTGTAGCATTACAAAACTTTGGCATATGAAACCAAGACCATCTGTAATGACAGATATTATTGAAGGGGAAGAAATTGAGGGGAGAAATATATTTTTGGAGAGAGAAAATACAAGCAGCCAATGTAGGTGGAATGAATGACCAAGGTAGACTCAAGCTCTGGATTACTTTTAATTAAGTCTTAAAACACTTGAGCTTTGAGACTACAGTGGTTCTAACAGTAACTTGTTTATGGGTTTTGAATCAGAAAGATGTGAGCCTTATGCGAACTGTAGCCAAAAAATTATAAAATGTTCTTTCTCTGTTCGAAACACTACATCATAGTGCAATCTGACACCTTAATATATATATATATTGGCATATGTTTTATTCATTGTGCTGCTTATTCACGTGTTCCTGCCATACAGGCACAGAATGGACGGGATCAAAGGAGCGGATGTTGGCTGGTATAATCACTGACTACTTCTTTGGCTTTGGCTACATTTTTCTGGCTGGTGTGGCTTACCTCATAAGAGACTGGCGTAAACTGCAGCTGGCGATATCAGCACCGGGCTTCCTCTTCATCTTCTACATCTGGTGAGTCGGCTGCAGCCTGACACAGAGTGTACAGTGTCATCAGAAAAAAAAAACAGTTCTTTATATTTCATAAAATTACTTTAACAGTATCATTAAAAAAAAATAAAATAAAGAACAGTGTGCTTGTGTTGTGCTTGTGAAACTCTGCGATTGAAGTTCATCCGCTATGTCGGAAACAAAATCTGCAGTGTATGCTGTCATGCATGGTTGGTGCCAAATTCCTCTCATTTTTGAGTGTAGTGCTCCAGGAAACTCCACTGACCTACTTTGAAGACTACTTGTTTGCCTCTTGCTAGAGAGCTTCCACGTGATGCTCATTTTTACCTGTCAAATATAACATATAACAGGAATAATAGCTGCAATCCAATGTTCCACAATGAAGGACAAATTGTCCAGTCAAGGTTGTGACCTGAACAGTTTGTTTTTACATTTTAAGGGTGTTGCCAAAGTCAGCTCGCTGGCTAATGGCCAACGACAGGACAGAAGAAGCTTGGGAACTAATCCGGAAGGCAGCACAGATGAACGGGAAGCCCCTCACTAAAGACCTTGAGATGTGCCAGGTAGTGGTGTTTTTTAGAATTTCCCAGCCTGTGGATATTTATTTCATTGACAAAATGTCAGCAATAATAACAAAAAACCCTAACACACTGAAAACAAGTGCTGTGAAATCAGCCGACCGCTAAGCTCCAACACTCTTGATTGTTGTTACTATACCACTGTCTCCATCTCTGCACTTAACATACTGCATTTTACAGTAACTGTTTCACATTATTTGTAGAAGTTCGTACACATTTTTTGGACAAAGACAGCTTCATGTTTTGAGGCTGCAATTAGAAATTAGTTGGCTGAAGTAAACTCCACCTTGTACATTTGGATGACTTAATAATGTTTGTATTTGACCTCTTTAAAAATAAAACCTCAAAAAAAAATTGTCTTAAATGTGCACTTGCTGACTACATACATGACAAACTGAGGTTTAATCTGTGTCCCAAGTAAATTGTCAGCATACTTAAACGTTGCGATCAGAGCTGTGTAGGGACCATTGCAACTGTTGCAGGACTCCTTGCTCTTTCATTGCTTAGGTACTATATTTGTGACTGTATGTTTGGCCTTATTGTCATGCACAGTACTGCAAATACACTGATTTCGGAATTAGGTCAAAAACTGGACAAATAAAACCAAAACCAAATGCACACATGCCCTACATGGCATCAAAAGGAAGTGAAATGTTGGTTTTGCCATTTTGGTGATATCAAGCAGTAGGAAGGGTAAGTTTCGTTTCCTGTCATGTGCTGAAATTGTGTAACTTGAACTATCATGTCGCCGACTAAGCAACTAATACTTGCAATGTACATATCAGCTTCCTTCTTTATAATGTTTAGAGTTTAATGACAAATAAGTGTAACCCAAGATCTACTTAACTTTGTTCTTGGGCTTTCAATGAGATCATTAGTCATTTTAAAGTTCACAGCTGTCATGGAACTGAAATTTCCTTTTTTCTGTCTTTTATCCTCTCAAGCCCCAAGGCGATTTTTTTTTCTTTAAATGTCATAATGAAAAACATCTTCAAAATTCAGTTAGTAAAAGATCTGTTGAACCAATTAGAAAAACTCTAATCTGCAGCTTTTAAATTTTTTTTTTACCCTTGAAAACACAAGTTTCCAGTCTATTTTTGAATCTCAACACAAATCTATGAGCACACTTTAGCGTTCAAGCAGTTGGACACAAAACTAATAACATATTTGGTGCCATGACTCACACTGCCTCGTTTCATGAATAATGTATGCTTTTATTTTTTGTTTTCTGCATTTCAATGCCATAAGCAGAAGCAATAAGAACAAAGGCTTTGCTATAATTTCAGATATGGAAAATTGCTGTGCTGCTGTTTCGAAACTGCAGAAGAAGATGTTGTTCGGTTGTGCAGCAGTGATGATGTGGTGGGAGGGATGAAAAACAGGACAAAGCCACTAATACAAGCCTAAACTTGATTAAAAACTAGGACTGCCTTTCATACAGTGGGGAATTCCACACAAGTAGGGTTAAAAGGGTGTTTTCCTTGCCACTGTCACCTTTTGGCTTGCTCTGGGGGTCAGGCATATGGGTTCTGTAAAGTGTCTCGAGACAATTTGACTGTAATTGGCGCTATATAAAAATTGAATTGAATTGAATTGAATTGAATTAGATGTAAGAGTCACAAACAGGGATTTTTTTTAATACAGTCTTTAACCCAACAAACTGTATTTGCTCCTGTACTGTAGTTATTCGAGGATGCGCTCTTGGGCTTCTAAATAATACATTACCGACAAAAAGTAGTATTTCAGGTGCATTTTTAGTTGTTTCTCTTCCACATCTGGTGGAACAGACAGACTCCAAAGACTCGATGGGCATAGCTTCCATTACTGCATTGGCCCCTCAAGTAACCCTGCATATAACGCAATAAAATATAAGGATCTCTTGTACAAGATTTGTGTCCAGGATATCCTGTAAAAGCACCTACACTACCAGTCAAAAATTTGGACACATCTTCTCATTCAGTGGTTTTATTTAATTATTGTATACATTGTAGATTAATACTGAAGACATCAAAACTATAAAAGAATACATATGGAATTATGTTGTAAACAAAAAAGTGTTCATCTTCAGTATTAATGTACAATGTAGAAAATAATGCAAATAAAAACTTGAATGAGACGGTGTGACCAAACTTTTGACTGGTAGTGTGTATGTTGAAAATGTAGTCATCATTTGACATCCAAATAAGCATTGTGATATACAGAAACTCTAACACAGAATCCATTTGTGTATTAAAAGATCAGATGTCTGTTTTGTTCTGTGCTTTGGTCAGCTGCTCCAGGAAGGAAATCGAATTTTCGGAAAAAAAACTGAAAGTAAAAACCACAAGCCTCTGCTCCATGAAATATATCTGACTTCAGCCAGTCTGCAGTAAAACCTCATGTCTTGATGGCATGCTGAGGCTTGATAAAAACCAGCTTGCCATGATGTTTACTGGCCCAAATTCCACTTTCACATAATCAGACGCTTCCCATTTTTTATAAAATGCAGCTTTTCTTAAGACTACAATGCAAATTTGATTATTCACATAAGTAGCTGGTAATTCCTGCTGGATTCCACTAACTTTGTTTCAACAGAGCACTTGGTCCAGACTCAGTCAGTCAGAACCTACATTGTTGTTATTTTCCCATAAAGTCAGAACCAATAACAAACACTTTTCCTCTGAATAATTTTCACTTTCACACAAATGACCTACATCTGTCCGAGGGTACGGGGCGCGGTCTGCTGTCACCATCACTGGAAATGTATTCAAGTCAAGGAATGAAAACACATAAATCAGCTGCCAGATCCTTCTTTAAGCACATACAAATACTTATGTAGCAGTGAAAGTACTCACTGTGTGACACAACTACTCTGCTACTAAAGTGACGACTGTTAGCTCTACTTTGCATAAATGGTTTTTTGATAACTTGCTGGCATTTAAACATGCAAATTACTTTAACTCTCACATTGTAACTGTGACTGCGACACCTATTACTCACTGTTGTTCTCATGTTTCATCAGGTTTATAAAACTGAGGAGAAAACTGGGGTGAAGCAGAAACACTCCTTCTTCGACCTTGTTCGAACTCCAAAAATGAGGAAGCAGTCTCTGATTGTTTTCTACCTCTGGTGAGTATTAGCAGAAGTCTCACTTTCTGTGGGCTCAATGGAAGCCTTATCAAATCTGAGGAGTCACACACATGAAAACACATCCTCATATTCATATTTTGTCCTTCTCTCCAAAGTAAACAACTGTTTTACCCATCAATAACATCAGCTTCTCAAAAATGGTTACCACAGTGTCTTCAGTTCTGTCTGCACATGGTGTCCAAACCTTGTGATAACTTATTTCCAAACTCAATATATCCATGAAGGTCACAGTACAATGTTGCCATTGTGTTTATTGTGGCAGATGAAGTTGAAACCTTGAATTAATGATTTGATTTGTGGGTTAGTGCCGCAGTAGAGGACTTGATGTTCCTTTTTGCTGAGCATTTATGAGCTTGTCTAATTGTCCAGTAGCTGTCAAATATGTCAGCGAGAACAACAAGTTGGAGAGTTTGGCTTCTATCAAATGTTCTGCTCTTCAAATGCATGTGTGTAAATAGAGAGGATAAAAACAAAACAGCAATACTCTTAAATAAAATATAGCTCCTTGCAACACTGACAGTTTACTCTGAACTCAATAATAAATATGTTTAATATGTCTGTGGACTTAATCAAATCTTCATATGTCAGCAACATTTTAAGATTTAACTGGCTTAGTGTCAGCGCACTGAATATTAATTATGGAGTCGTAAATTCTTGCTATGCCAGTATCGCAGACACTGCTTTGGATGCCATTCATGTTTCTGGTCGTGGGTCCCTGTCATCTCCTCCTCAGTGATATCACACAGTTTGTGAAAGATGCCAAGCCATGATTAGCGTCCGCTGTATAAGCAACAACCGATTCACATCATCTATAATCACTGACACAGTGACCATCTTATTCGACAAAATATTGTGTAGTTTAAACAAGGTATAAGAAGTAGTAGTGAGGAAACACTGCTGCTGACTTTGAAGACTACAAGGTGAACACTCTAAAGTGTCTGAGTCAGAGACCAGACCTCTATCCAACTGAGAATTCTAGGCTGGACTTGAAAAGGGCTGTTCACTGATGATCCCTGTGCAACCTGACAGAGTTAAGGCAGCTTTGCAAGAAACAATGTGGTAAAAAAGCAGTGTCCAGATGTGTAATGCCACTTGAGATCTATCCACACAGGCTCAATTTAGTTAATACCCACTTGAAGCGGGTAAATAATTATGCAATCACTAATTTTACATTTTATATTTTTAATCATTAACATTACTTTGTAGACATTTCTTCTCACTTTGACACAATTTTTTTTTAACATTTTTTTTATAAATTATTGTCCAAAAAACCAAAACTAAACTGACCACAATTCAATGCTGAAAAATTATATAAAGGGAAGACTTCTATGGGAGGTGAATACTTTTTATAGACACTGTATCTACTGATTTGATGTTGTAAAATAATGAAAGAGTCCAAGAACATTACATAATTTTATACACAATGAATACACAACAAGGTGAGGCTCCCACTCTCATGTGACATTTTGCCTGTAAGCCACAGCTCTGTTTATGGAAGAAGGTAAAGTCAGAGGTTGATACTAAGGTATTGCTTAGAAGCATTTTCAATTCTGAATGTGTCTTAGTACCAGATGCTTTGCTACTAATCACAACTGTTAGTGTTGTTTTTTAAAAAATATGATTCTTTATCTTTAACAAGCAATATTTCATTGTTCCCCCTTTCAAATGCCAGACAGTTCCATTTGGAAAGTTTGACACCGAACATTTGGAAATTAAATGACTAAAGTCAAGATTAGGAAATGGCTAAAAGCTTAATTGGAAAAAATAACACTTTCATATGCAAGCGCTTGACATTAATCATATGTAACATTAAAAAAAGGGCTGGGCAATCCTTTATATTTCAAAAACTTTTTTAAAGACCATTTCACTTTTAATGGACTGTATAAGTTTGTGATGAAACTTATTTCACACTAAACTGTTTGCAGGGATAAAACCTGAAAGAATGTTTTAAAACTATTTGCATCACAGTTTTACAAAATCAGATAAAAACAGAACAACAAACAAACACGACTATTTTATAACTGCAGAATATTTAACAGGGAAAAGTGCTGATTTGCCAAGTAGAACGTTTTTTAAAGTCATTGTGTGTAGGATTTGAAAATTCCTTACTTTGCTGCCATCCTTTGGTACTATCAGAAATCACAGCAGTGGAATGGTTCAGTTTTTTAACCTTGATCATTTTAGTTTATGTAAACGAAAATATTTGTCTTCAGAATCATTTGAAAGATGTTTGTCTCTACATGGTAGCTTTGAAAAAGGCTTCACATACAACATTAGGGTCAGCTAGTCATAGCAGAAGTACATGAGGTAATAAACATTCTGTCTTCTCCACATGCCTCAGGTTCGTCAATGTCCTTGTGTACTACGGCCTGTCCCTCAATATCTCTGACTTTGGAATGAACATCTACCTGACCCAGATGATCTTTGGTCTGGTGGAGATGCCTGCCCGCACCATTACTCTCTTCACCCTCAACCGATCCCGTAAGATCTCCCAGCTGGCTTTCCTCGCTGTGGGCGGCACTGCCTGCCTGTTGACCATCTTCATCCCCAGTGGTACGAACACGCATGCGCATGTTCAGCTCAACTTCATGTTCTAGATGTCCTTGTACTAACAGAGGAATGAACAGTAGACTCTATGTTGTCTAAACATGTGGTTGTGGTTTCCATGTTTAATACTTTCATATACTTCCCAAACCTGTTTCCTCACCTATTGTTGATCTTTCTTCTAGAATTGTCTAATGTCAAAACTGTCCTGGCCATGATTGGGAAGTTTGGGATCACAGCCTCTCTGTCCATTATTTACGTCTACTCAGCTGAGGTGTTCCCCACTGTTATCAGGTGAGTGTTACCTTCCCATGAACCCCTGTGTGTTCAGAAAATCCTGGTTTCCAAAGCAAAATGTTCCTAAGCCAGCTTTGGCTACAAACTGTAGCTGTTCTCTCTGGGGGTCACCAACTGACTTTCCTAACTTTTTGCAGTTTAGTTTTCTACTCACAAATGCAGACTTGGAAAAACAAAAACTGTGTTCAAATATCCAGTTTCATTTTTCTCACCTTGGCAAATGAAAACCTTGGGATATTAATTTATAATCAGACTATCAGAAAATACAATATTATGTCAGGAAGATCATTTAGGACTGTGGTGATTCTGTCTCCTGATATTGACGAAGTGTCTGATTGGTAGGCTAGTTGTCATGGGGGTTTGTCTGCATATAAGAAGTAGGTGTAAATTATTCGTGGGACTGCAATACCAATCTGTAAAATAAATGTACACTACCACTCAAAAGTTTGGGATCACTTAGAAATGTCTTTAGTTTTTAAATAAAAGCAGTTTTTTCAATGAAGATAACAAAAAATAAATCAGAAATACAGTCTAGATATTGTTAATGTGGTAAATGACTATTGTAGCTGGAAATGGCTGATTTTTAATGGAATATCTCCATAGGGGTACAGAGGAACATTTCCAGCAACCATCACTCCTGTGTTCTAATGGTGTTAGCTAATGGTGTTGAAAGGCTAACTGATGATTAGAAAACTCTTGTGCAATTATCTTAGCACATGAATAAAAGTATGAGTTTTCATGGAAAATATGAAATTGTCTGGGTGACCCTAAACTTTTGAATGGTAGTGTACGTTCTAATTCACAGTAGTCTACATCAAAAACAGCCAAAAAACTTTCTGATCACAGTCTTCACACCATCTTTCAGCTTTTCTGGAGAACACTTGAGATCATCAGCTTGTTTGCTGCTGCAAGCCAAGATTATTTTTTTAATTTTACTGTCGGCCTAATGTACAAGGTACAAGTTAAAGAAGGAATAAGTTAAAATTGCTGAAGACAACAGCACACACCTTATTTTCCCACAGATATGTCTCGTCAAAGCAAAGGAAAAAAAATAGATCTGAAAGAGCTGCCAATTGTTTGAACCTCAGCAATCAAATTTAATGTCTTCAAATTTCTCCAGCCTCATTCATTTCATTATCAGTCCAACAGCAGACTGGATCTTTGGTCACACTTTATGCTACAGTACATCTGTTGCAGTGAAACTAACTGAGTAAGCATACTGGATGACACATTAACACGGAGTACTGTAGCTGGCTGATCGGAGCACTAGTCACACAATGAACACCAACAGACTATATTAGATCCACAAAATGCAAAAGGTGCTTAATTTCTTATCAGCACAGTCAGAAAGGCTTCAGTAGGTTTGAGAAGAAATATTTTGTGGGTGATGTAATCTTCCAGATGGATTCTATCTGCTTCCACATGGTGAGGAATACAGGCATGTCTTATTACACCATTTTGCAATGTAGCACTGCCATTCAGTGACGCAACCTCAGCACATATCTTTGCTAGCTAGCCTAAGTTAGCTAGCTACTCCGTTATTACATATTAGAGATGAAAATGACGTCAGATTAAATCACACAACTTACTGACTAAATTTCGAAACTAAATAATTAGGATTGAAATCAGTGGATGATGTTGAGAGCCGTGTTCAAACTACACCATGGTAACAGTCCAACTACAAACACCGAGCAGAAAAATGGAAAATAATAAGAGAAAAAAGTACTTTTTGTTCAAAACTCAAACACTAAAGCAACAACCTGAAAGTAAACAATTAAACTGAGAGACAATTCTCTGTTTGAAAATTAATCAAGCACATTTCTCATTTGACTTATTTTAATGGGATGACTTGAAGAACGAACTGCAAAGAATTGCATGAACCCTGACTGGCACTGGAACAGGTCTTTCTCAGTATTTTATGACTCTGCATGGAATTCACTTTGAAACTCAGCCAGCTGTTTTTGTCTTGTAATTGAACGTCGATGCCAAAAAGCCTTTTGACTTGAGGCAGTAAGCTGCCCGTTAGTTGTCCAACCAGTTTTATGAAACATAGATAATGTTTTGCCAACTTGTGCCTGGAATGATTTTCTTTTAGTGCTGTATCCATTTGATTATCATGTAACAAGTCAAGTCCAAGACAGTTTGTATCTGAAATATGGTTGACTAAGTGCTTTACAGAGATTAAAACCAGATAAGATCAAAGTATAAAACAATACACCGTTGTAGAGATTTAGTTTTAGCCTTTTGACAAAAAGCTACATTAGTTTTAGTGAAATTTTTGTAATTAGATTTTTATTTTAGTCAACAAAAATAAAAAAACATTTTATGAGTTTTGTGGTTTTATATCATCTAAGCATTTTGAAACTGAAGAACTTTCAAGTTGAGTCTTCAGAGCTTCCTGTAGTGTCATTCTTACAAATCTGATAAATATGGGCCTTGATCACACAGAATAGCATGGAGTATGGTGCCAACGAATAGACTTGAGAACTGTGCAAACATATATTAGTATATTTTTATTTCAGTGTCATCTCATCACAGAAAAAACACAAACCTTTACACTAAAGAATTCAAAAGACTCGCAGCATCTTTGACTAATGTAAAATCTTGGAATCGAGCAGTGTGTTTTTGCAATCCTCTACCAGCCTCCTGCCAAAAGCTCCATAAGGATTTCTTTTGCCAATGTATTTGTCTTATCCTACAGGGAATATATGACACCAAATAAGGTCCATATGGAATTTTGTTTTAGTCTAAGTAGTTAAATGGTTTAAATATGCTGAAGATGTAAATAACATTAAATTATCCCCATTCAGAGGACTTTAATTAAAGCAGGTCTCCTTATATCCAGCTACATTGTGAGACAATGGGAAGTATGTGTATGGAAAAAATGTGTTGTGAATTTTAGTCTGATATATTACACTGTTTTCCAGTGCAGCATATAGAAACCAGATGCTGGAACATCTGATGTCAGCATACAGCAGTGCTTTAAGTGTTTACAGACACCATCCGCACATTACGTAGATCGGATTTTGATGCGTGGTTTTTCTAGAAAGCAAGCACAATAATGTGCATGGTTGATGCAAATAATATCAATTTATCTATCTGTGTTCATGCTGAAATGATGGCTGCAGTTTATGTTTGAGTACAAGAGAAGCAGTTTCCTTCTACAGTTCCTAAACAGTGAGTCCCAAACTGGGGAAATTATTAGATTATTTGAAATTATACATATGTGTCGGTGCTCAGGAGAAACATATCCCATAAGTAGGATTGGAAAATAGTGTTCAGCAAATTTAATAGTCTGGCTACACAGGACACACAGAGGACCTCTGAACGGAGTCAGCCATAAAAGCTGAGCACCATCTGCTGCATGAAACTAGTTAAGAAAGTGAGCTGAGAAGTTAGAACAGATTGCTAAAAGTAAAATACGCCTAATGAATAAAGAGACTAATCCTGAAAAAAATAAAGTTCCAGACAAGATTACTGTCTTTTGACCAAAAAAAGCAATGATATTCATTGCAATTAACAGTGTTAAACACAGAGTGAACAGTTCTCAGTAACTTAGTATACTTTAATGCAGTGAAAGAAAAATATTAATACAAGCTCATTTAAATATGTAGCATGTAACAGGTCTGTGTACAATAACCTCAAAATTATTTATACCCATACCAAATTTTAATATGTAGTGGGTCTTTTTGGTTTGTCCAATAGATTTCCTTTGCTGGAAATGGCATGAATAAGTGCCTAAAGATGGCCACACACCAAAACTAAAATGATCAAAATGCCTTAAAATTGTTGCGACTTTTTTGAGAAAATAAAAGCCGCTATACAATTTCAAATAGCACAAGAAACATATTTATAGTCAAATACAACATAAAGATTTTTACTTTATTATCAGATAAGACAAAGAAATGTAACACATTCTCAGACAGAAGCAGGGGCAAGGTATTGTCAGGTTATTTTCATTTGAAAAAAGAGACGTTTCACCCCTAACTATGCTGTACTATATTCTATACTGTACTTATGTGTCAGTGTTTAAAGAAAATAATTATTTGATGAAACATTGTCTTAAAAGCAAGTCCTTCTTTTAATGCTAAAATCATGTTTTGTTGTGTTTTGTTATCTGTTAACCAGATTTCACTTTCACACTAATGTGAGAAAGGGATTTTTGTTATATTGTATCATACAAAGGCGGGATACATGTCCTGTTGATCTTGTTGCAGTTCCTACATTTTGCTGAGTAAGAGCTGAAAGATTTCTCTGATAGCTCTGTGATTGGGCAGAGCAGAATAATTGTGTCTGGTGTATCAGTAATGATGCAACTATGGCGATGATAACTTATCTGGATTCAGATAACACTGTCTGGATGAAGAAAAGCCCATGGTAATGCAGGTGTAAATCCAGGAAGAACACATTGAGACTGGAATGCAATCACACATTTGGAGGTGCTCAGACAGGCATTGTATCAGTCAAGTGTAAATACAATCCATACAGCGTGACCAACATGAGCTTTACAAGTTGAAAGCTCACTTAAGTCCACTTCTTCCTGCAGAGTGAACACTGAAGAAAGTTACAGATAGTAGCAGGTGTAGATTGTATATTAATACTAGCTGTAACCGGGGACTTTGTTTTCTAATCACTGTCATTTTCAGACAAAATGGGATCGGGATCGGCTCCATGTGTGCTCGGACCGGGGGTGTCCTGGCTCCCATGATGTACCTTCTGAGGGGCATTAGTCCTCACGCTCCCATGGTTCTGTGTGGCCTCTGCCCACTGCTGGGCTCTGCTCTCACCCTGCTGCTGCCTGAGACGGCCAACAAGCCCCTGCCTGACACCATTGAAGACGTTGAGGGATCCAACCTCAGGTTTGAGCATCCACAGCGTGTCGTGTTGTAGATAAAGACTGTGAGGTGTTGTTCTGTCAAAAACTACATCTGCTGATTCATTAGTACCTGTGGAACCAGTGACATTTTCACAAGTATATTTACAAAATATCTATGGCCTTTTTGTTGGCATTTACTGGAGGAAGGCACCAACGTTTTGCACCAGTAAAATGGAGAATAGTGAGAATTGTTTGATCTCATTCAACATCCACAAAATGAGTGGAAGGCATAGAGATATAAACAAATACCGTCAGCACCAATGAAAATACAATACATTATTTCATGTCTGACAGCAAATATTAGCTTCAATATTGAAGAATCAGCACATTTATCTTCCCAACTTTAGCCACCAATGGCCCCCAGAACTTTTAGTTGCAGGGACTGATGCCTGGCACTTTCCTCTAATGCCTGCATTTCCACAAACCGTAGCAGTTTACGACAATAGAAGACAATGACTAACTAAATTTTAGGGCACACCATGTTCTTAAATTCCTGCTGAATTTCTTTCTCAGCATGATGCTGAACAAGGTGTAGACTTTGCCTTTTGTCCATCTATAAGAGGAATTTTCTTTGGGATGCAAATAGTTGGTAGCGTTACCAATCAGTAATGAATTAATTTTTAAAATAAATGATTTATAGTGGACATTATTCTAGATGTTGATGTAGTTATTCTTAACCAACACATGACATTAGTTGCAGAGGATGTTTCATTATAACACCAACTGAGCTGTAAGAATGCAGTGTTAGGTTCATCTTGAATAGATAAACTCTGTGCAGAGGCCATTAGCCGCCACAGAAGTCTCATTGCTAGCTAAACGCAAACAACGCTCTCTGCTTGCCAACATGCAGCTGTCCATAGTTCTTCTCAGGTTGCTACAGTCTTAAACTCAAAAAGCTGCAGTTTTTCATCTCATTAAACAGTAAAATGCTCCACCTGATGGCACAACCAGGAACTACAGCTAATCTACAATACATTTTCTGACATATCCCTCGTTTTCTGCCTTATTTTTTTAATCTGTTGAATTATTAACAGCAGCGATTGATTGCAAACATCCCTATTTTTTTTTCTTCAGCATTTCCTTCAAATCAAAGGAAATGTGTTGGCAGTTGCAGGTTTTTAAAAATGGTAGTTGTAAATTGCTGGGAACAACGCTGGAGTACGTGACAGATCAGTGACATTCGGCACCACAAGCCACAACCGAACATTCCTTATGCTTCAGAAAATACAACCAACCGCATGGATCTTAATGATGGGCAAAACAATCTTCCTGGAACTTGATTTAAACCCTGGTATCTCTGGATTGAAACATGGCTAAAAGGATCGAGTTCCTCAAAAGGTTCTTAGTCCCAGAGGAAAGTTCCTGCAGTGTAAACCACAGCCATTGAAATTAAGCTGTATTCAAACATCAGACTTTGGGTCTAAGGCCAAAGAAATGTGAAAGCGCTTCAGAGTGTATAGCTATGTTAACAAAAGCCTTGATTAATCAGTCAGTAATCTCCAGAGAGAGCAGTTAACTACACCTGCCCCAAAAAACAGCAGAAAATAGAATCTCTTTTGTATTAGAATACAATAACACCTCCGGAGAGACTAAAAACATCAGAGATGAACAGGGAGGGTTTGAAATGCAACTCAAGTTTGCAGCAAGCTTCAATGAAAAGGGCAAAAATATTAATTACCATAACAAAGACGGGCTGGCTTTCTCAGAAAACTTGTGCTAACAAAGCGAAATATGAGATTAAAAATTCTGACCACACATGTAAGCTATATGATCACCTGAAATGGAGAAAAGCTGAGTATAAAGGATTCCAAGTATTCCAAGTTCTGGATCTCAATTCATTTTTGTAATGGAATACTTTCCTTGTATGTATATTTCTCATTTATTTTTATTTTCTATTGATGTTGCACTATCCCCTTTGTGGCTGTAACACTGCAAATTTTCCACTGTGGGTTTAATAAAGGCTTATCTCGCCTTCTAATGAGAGTGAAAGGCAACTTAAAGAAGCATTACAGATTTACTTTAGCAGACTTTTCCGCTAACAACCACAACACAGCAGGTCCAGACCAGTGTGATTACAGCAGATAATAATACTAAAGTAGGCCTGTTTGTATTTATTATGTGGCTACAGAAGCAATCTGGACAAAGAATGAGTGTTTTCTGCTAATCTCCCACACACATAGTCATTTATCTTTTATTTTTTTGCCAGTTTATTCAGTATTTCTTTCTTCTTGCAGAATCAAAAGATGCTTGCAGTTCCAAAAGTGTCCTTTCCAAAACTTTGATTTTGTCTGCTTTTTAAAAAGTGTCAACCAATTATTAGCCTGGATGATTATCAGATCTGATATTCAGAATTATTTTCAATTATCAGTAAAATTTTCTTCTTTTTAAAAGAAACTGATTTCCGCTAGAATAAATAAATATAAATTGTCTGAGATTGATTCCGGTGAAGCTGCCTTTTTTTTTTTTTTTTTTTTTATCTGTAGTCACCACTCTCAGTATCTAAGTAAATATCCCATCCACAGCACTATCTGATTGGCTACACGTCACAAATAATAGACTATTAACATTGGAGGATAATTGTTTAAAAGTTTTCTTTCAATTAAAACATAGATATTCAGGTATTTTACCAAATCTTGCATTGGAATTTGTATATATTTTGACACCAAGATTTTTATTTTTCATTACTAATAATAATCGGTTAGTGCCAATTTTCTAGACACGTAACAACGGCTGGAGGTCACACTAAACGAGATACAATCTTGAAACTTTAAAAAGTTGCCCCTCTAATGGTAATTCACAACATGTTTACTAAATATCCAATCTGACTTCAGCAGGATTGGTTGCATTGGTTGCAAAGCAGATAAAGAGTCACATTGCTGTTGTTTAAAAAACTATTTACATGTTTTTTCTTTATCAGTGAGGAGGATGGCGGTGTGAAGCCGGGCCTCATCGACGCTTCCAACACTTGGAACACTGACATCACCAGGAAGGACTAAACACAACCACAGAACCACAGCAAGCTGCTACATCTCATGAGGCAGTCAGTATTTTTTTTAGGACTTTTCCAAAGACAAAAGTCTCTGCTTCCAGTGGAAGTAACAGTTAGACTTTGTTTTTATGGGTCTTTTCAAGCTACCCACATTCTGAATACTTAAATAGCAGTTTGTGTGTAAGTATATTTTTACTCTTGTCCATAATTTTTGTTTTACTCTGTTTGCTTTTATACGCCAGCTTTGCTTTTGTTCCAGTGTGTTATCCTCAGCTTATGTTGTTTTGACAGTAGAACAAAGTAAGTGTTTTATTAAGAATGAAACATACTCCACGTATGAAACTGTTGTACGTTCTAAAAGTCTGTTCTTACCTTCATGTCGAGGTAAAACATGAGTTCTCAACAAGCCTGTGTTGATAAAAAACTTGTGCTATGACAGATATGCAAAATGTATAGAAAGAAAACGTAAATTGAAAGACCCTCTTTCAGCATTTGGAACACCCTTCTGCTGCAGTAACCTGCACTTGAATCATACAAGCATGTTGGATGCAATGCCTGCAGTTACATGAGTGTAATCATAAAGACAGTATGTTTATGGCCTTAAAGGTGCACGACTTTATGATTTTTCTTCACTTTTGGCACCAGAGCAATATTCTGGCCTCATAATACTTTAATACATAATTTTGTAAATGTGTTAGCAAACAGTTGCATATTTACACGGCAGACATTCAATTGGAATTGCATTGTCTGCCCAGTGAATGTGCACTATTCCAGCCAATAAGACTTTTCCATTCTCTATATTACTAATGAGGAAAATATTTGCCTGTTTAGCAACTAAACATCCCACTTTTGTTCCCAGCTAGTAGCTAACTGGTGGAAGAAACCAGATCAATAAGCCAAAAAAGGCTAGTAGGCTCTGCAGAGCTGAGGGAAACGGTGGATTTGGGTGAAAATTTGCCATATTTTTTCTCAACAAGGGACTTGTTTCATATTACAAATATATAATTAATCCATTGTTGCCATAAATATATTACTTACTGCAGCTTTAACCAAGACAGGCACCTCCGTCCACTTTACTTTAGTCTAGGTTCAGTGTATTTGAGGTTTACAGATTTCTCAATGCCACCATGCTCAATGAAATTTTAGACGGTAGCGTTCTTCCAGATTTGTGTCCATAATTTGTTTTTGATCCTTTCTTCATTCATCATGACATTTCTCCATAAAGAAATGCTTTTTTCCACTTTGTGGTGGCAGAGCTTGACCTGCACAGACTCCTGACCTCAAGCCGGACATCAGCGTTTGTGTTTACTATTGTTTTGGCTCATCGGCGTAGTTGTATACATATATAGATCTGTTACGTATCATTTATGAACTTAAATGCCGGTTCATATCCACCAAACGTTACTGATACGGAGTACATGTAGTGTCACAACTTTCCAACAATAAGCAAGAAAATGTATTTTACAGTCATCCGGTTATTTTGGCGCTGTGAATCTCTTTTTCCTGATACTTAAGCGTCAACCTTGTTTCAATCTAAGGTCCATATCTTCACAGAATCAATGTCAAGTTGTAGTAAAAGGTGAAGTGTACAGCGTGTTAAACTGCACTCATTTTTACGTGAATAACCAGCAGCAGAAACTGTCTTTAAGGAAACTCTGACACTCGCTGGTGTGCAGAGAGATTCTCAGCTTTTCTGGCAGCTCCTCAACAGATACTTGAAATTCTGTGGAAAAAAAAACATGCCGATGTTCTGCAGGAGTCTTACATACATATACTTTGACATTTACATTGTGTCTGTGAATCAAGCTGTTGATATTCTGTTTGTATGGAATTTATTTGTACAATAAAGTTTTGTTAAGGGAATTTGTGTTCGATGTTTTTCCATCATTTTATAAAAAAAAGTTAGAAGTGGAACGAATTGCTTGTGAGAAACTGACAGCTGACAGTTAATGAGTTTTAGTATACATCTTGATGCATAACACCACAAAAAAACTATTTCTTGAGGGGTGGAATAGATGAGTTAAGTGTTGCTAGAAAACACTGCTGTCAAAGTATTGTCTGGTTGCCAAACTAAATATTGTAGATTATTTAAGTTACAAACAATGGATGTGGTGTACTATGAGTTCTTGTTGGTCTGTTGGAGAGGTTTTCGGACTTACAGGACATGACCAGAAGGAAAAGAAAGAGTTGAACTATAATTTAATAGACTTTTCAGCAGAAAGCTTTTACTCGACAAACACAGGTTTAAGTATTGTTATTGCTTTTTTTTTTTTTTTTTTTTTAAATCTGAAATTAGGTGTAACTGATGGTACCAAATTTTGACCTGGGAGAAAAATAAAGAGTGAAACTAATCCATAAGAGAACTGGTTATAACTAACATCACTGATTTTTGACTTCTTAAACCATAAGAAACTGACTTGTTTAGCAGGTAGGTACACTATGTGCTCTGATTAGTAGTAACCTCACCTGTAATGTGTTATTGACCCTGCTGTAAAGCCACAAATACACTTACTGTAAGCTTAGAGGCAGTAAATGTACATTTGAAATGATGATGTTTTGAGTAAAGATGGTTTAATGTTCGAGAGTAGTTCCTTTGCGTATGTAGACTGCACTGATGGTTTGTAACTAATCTGCATTCAGGAACGCTGCTCATGCATGCAGTGCCGGTGCCCTCTTGCAGCGATTTGAGGTAATATCTGTTAACTGTCTGAATGCAGAGATGAATCTACAGTGCCATGTTAGCTTGTTATCAGAGATCAGGTTTCTGTTTATTATCTGTATTGACTTTGTTGGAGAGCTGAACCATATAAAGGTGATAAAGGTGAAACATGTAACAAAATATCATATAAATTATGACCCAGAATTATAAATCATATATATAAATCATATATATAAATCATATATATAAATCATATATATAATATATATATATATATATATATATATATATATATATATATATATATATATATATATATATATATATATATATATATATATATATATATATATATATATATATATATATATATATATGATTTATATATATGATTTATAATTCTGGGTCATAATTTATATGATATTTTGTTACATGTTTCACCTTTATCAGAACAGTGGCTCCTGCGATTTGGATGTTGCACTTTTTTTTTTTAAAGGTTTTTTTTGGCCTTTTTGCCTTTATTGATAGGTGCAGTGGAGACCGACAGGAAAGGAGGGAGAAGAGTGGGGGGAAGACATGCAGCAAAGGGCCGCAAATACTTTTGAATAATTGTTTAACACTAATCTAGCATTTGTGGGGCAAAGTTAAAACATGCTATTATCTGAATTATCTTCATTATCTAACTCTGAGACTGAATGTTTGAATTGCAATGCAAGCGTAACAAACAACATTTAAACTTTCAGATTTTTCAAACATAAATGTAACTAAAACCATGACTAATTGTGACTAGTGAAAAATGTGCCTGATCAATATAATCATCAACGTGTCATAGATTTACATTATTTGCTGACATGGGATCAACTTTCACACTATTCGTTCAACTTGGGTTTTAGATTTAGAAAGCAGTAAACTGTGCAAACATATTTACAGCTATAAGATTAGGGAAAACATTAGCAGCTTTTCAATGTAAATGTAGACAATAGAGGACTGAATTCTATCCATAAAATTGTTTTTATACAGTGTTACAAGAAATTACACAAGCATAAAACTATTTTTAAAAATATCACCCAGGTTGACTGGATATATGCGTGCGATGACTGTATTTAGTGTATTATTTAGTCAAAACGTGCCAAAATAGGGATTGACAGAGATATTCTAATTGCATCCTCCCATGGTACAGAGTTTTGGATGATGTCAGGGCTACTTACATGAAAACATGTGAGTAATGGTCAGGGTCTTACCCCATCCTGCCAAACAGGAACAGCTGTAGGTTATGAGCTGTGGGAAGCTGGCAGAGGGCGGCATGACTGTCATCACTGAGCAACCAGCCTGCAGACATTACACAGCAACTGGCACTTCAATTAGTCTGGAGCAGCACCGTTCTCCCTCCACTGCCAGACTGTGACACTGCAGGTACATCATCATCATCTGTCCTGGTAAAATGTTCTGCAAACACAAACAACATCCAGGTAAATTAATAAAATGTCCACAAAGGAACTAAATGTGTTTTAAAAACTTTAAGAAATGCGCTTTTCTTACAAATACAGCTCTCAAATTTTCCCTCTTTCTGCAGCCTCAAAACTCACACCATGTCAATCATATGCATCCCACATTTTAAAATATTTATGTTCTATGTTAAAATGTATTTTTGACTTTGAACATCATCCTATTTTAGAAAGGGCAGTATTTGGCAAGAAAATCTATTTCTATTTCCTTTAAACTGACAGTGACCCCACACTACCACCCATAGTGTTCAAAAAATGAAATTCTGGCAAACGTCAATAAAATAATCATTTTTAAAGCTTAATTAAATATAGTAAAACAGAGTAATGTTATGTTCATACATTATAAAAGAAAAAAATACTATTACTGTTACTATTGTAAGTATATACAATTTTTTTGATATAGACTTTATGTGCAGTTCTGGCCTGTTTAATTGCCGTTTAACAAACGGGAAAACTAAAAAAAAAAAATTTAAAAAACCATCTGTTTTTCATATACATATTTTTTCTGTAAAAATGGCAAGAATTGTAAAAGGTCCGTGTATATTTTGACAATTGGATTTTCCGTTCTGAAACGAGTATTAAAAAACAAAAAATGAGTGGTTATTTGATTTTCGATTTAAAATACAAATATTAAAATTGAAATACAAGGCGTTTTTCCTTTTCATGATCAAAAAGAGATATACACGAAATTTTTAAAATGCTTTGATTTTCATTTTATATTTAGAATAACAAAAAAGTAAAATCAGTAAGAGGCAGAAACGAAAAAAAGTCCGTTTTTTTCATTTTCTGAGACCGGAAGTGGTCATCAGCAAGTGTGGAGCCAAACAGAGTACAGTGCATAGACTGTATATACCTTTTTTTTCCGTGAGTTTTCATGGTCAAAATAAGAGATCAGGTGGCCGATCTTAAAATAAATCAGTATTGAATTTTTTATAGAGCGTTAAAGTTTTGCGAAGCTAGGGGGCGGGGTTACTTGATTGACAGTCCGGTTTGGAATGATTGACAGGTCCTACGGAGGAGGAAGCAGAGACTCTGCTCTCCTCGTTTGGATTAATTCTGATATAATAACTGTTGGATTATTTATCGGTGGAGCAGCAGAACATTTTCCACAGACAGTTTTCCTGCCCGTTGGCTTGTTTTAACCAGTTTTCTACCTTCGGCTGAATCTACCAGCAGACACTGAAAGGACTCTGATAGTTCGGTAAGTAAATGTTTATTTTCGTATCGGTGCCGCTTTTAATGCACTTTATATGCAGCTTTAGTGTCAGATGTAATGTGTGCCATGCACTCCAGATGTTGGTGGAGTTTGTTTCAGTGTGTGTTGACCAGAGAAGAAAGTTAGCATCCGGTAAATATTAGTTTTAATGTTAGCGATGCTAACCGAGCTAGCTGTTAAGTCGTAGCCTGATTAAAGCTAACATAGCATCAAGCTAACGATGTTTGTGTTGAGTTTCATGTAAACAGCTGAAGTGTGCTGTGTCAGTGTCATGTGGTACATTTATTTAATAAAACTGTCAGTGGAGATGCTGGTTCACAATATAACGTTTAGAAAACCTAATTGTAATTAAAACAGTAAGGTTAAGGTTCTGTGTTGTCAGTAGTCCTGAATACCTGCTGAGTCTCTGAAGTTAAACTGGAGAAAACAGTAAATCTACTCTATAACGGTTAACGTTGTTTAATGACTGATTCACATGTTGTAGTACATATTCCTGCAGTGTAGATTGGAAAAATAAACTCCCAGAATATGACCAAAGTAATGATGAACACTACAGTTATTACATTTAAATTACAGCACAGATAAGCTGGATGATAAAATCCTCTCCCCTAAAGCTAAAGTGGCTACAGGCCTTTCTGTCTTTCAGTGCTTGTAAAACTATATATGACAGAGGAAATTTTTCCAGGGATAGTTTAGAATGAACCTCTGCTTTTGATGCTGATACTGTGACGTCTGTCTTCATCTCAGGTGTCTCATTTTCACTGTGAGGATCTTCTGAGTGAAGCCAGCAGAAGGAAGACATCGCCTGGATGTGAAGAAGGAGACTGAATGGACGACATCCTCAGTGAACCACCGAGTATCAGAAGTACAAGAAGGAAAATGGAAGTTTAGTTCTGCTACGTCAAAGATTTCAGGAATAAAATAACCAAATGAGTCTTTATGCCCCAAACTTTATTTTACAACAATGAAATAATCAGAGATAATAAAAATATAAATAGCAGAGAAAACCTGAGAGAATAATTTCCTGAAAAGTCTGTGAAGGAAAAGCAGCTTTTTATCCTGAAAGACCAGAATCAGCTCCAACATCTGCATCTGACAGCATCAAGTCAACCAGAAAGAAAAGAAAATGACTTCTTTCAGATCACATCTGTTCTTCTGCTCACAGGCTGCTGCTCACATTCTTCACATTTATAGTCCACTTTTAAAAGTTCAGCAGACAGGTGCTCTGGAGTGTGACGATGTCATCGGTGATGTGGAGAGTGAAGTTTCTGTTTCACCCACAGCGTGCTTTAGGGCGCCAGGGTCGGACTTGATGTTTGAAATACTGACCGACAGCTCAGATTTAACTGTCTGTAGTTCCGTTTTGATGGATGTTAAATTTTTACTCAAAGCCGCCGGGAGGTGGGTCTTTAAAATAACCGCCGTCTCGTTACAGAGTGAAAGTAGCAGTTCCTCCTCAAGGTCAGAGATTGCAGCATCTGAGGGCCTCTTCAAAAGAAGACGTAGTTGATGAAGGCGTTCTGGAGCAGGACCAGAAAGACCACGACCAAGCAGCCTTGAGATCTTAGACAGCGTCTCCCTCAGGTGGGTGTCAACGGTGTTCACGGTCAGGTCTGTGGTAATCCTGTCAAAAAACAAAACAGAAAAAAATGTAAGATATAAATCAACATGTAACCAAAGCACTCTGTGTATAACGCCATAGTATGGGATGTAATTCAGAAAATGTCAAAGTATAGTGTACTTTTCAAGAACAACATAGTATGGCCTGTAGTTCATAGTATAGCATGTCAGAAAAAAAAAAGCCCATAGGTTATTATGTGGTTCAAAAAGTGCAAAATGGGAGGATAAAAATGCCATAGAATAATATTTCATGGCACAAGTAAAAGTATAGTAATTTTTAAAACTGTTCAAATTCTTATAAAATGTTGCTAAAAAGCATGTTGCTCTAAAAACGTCACAGTATAGCATGTGGTTCAAAAAATATCATAGAATAGCATGTTGTCCAAAAAACGTCATAGTATCGCATGTTGCTCTAAAAACATCATAGTATAACATGTCATCCAAAAAACGTCATAGTATAGCATGTCACTCTAAAAATATCATAGTATTGCATGTCGCTCAAAAAACGGCATTCTATACCATGTCAAAAAAAAAAGCGGTTTTTCAACATGTAAAAACGTGCCATATGATGAAATAATGTAAAGTAGGCCGTGAAAAACACTCCAGAAAGGTTTTCTTTGAAAAAAAAATCATCATGAATTTTGGCGCAAAAAAAACGCCTTACTATACTATGTCGAAAAAAAAATGCCATTTTTCAAACATGTTGTAAAAACGTGCCATATGATGAAATAATGTAAAGGAGGCTGTGAAAAACACTCCACAAAGGTTTTCTTTGAAAAAAAAAATCATCATGAATTTTGGCGCAAAAAAAACGCCTTACTATACTATGTCGAAAAAAAATGCCATTTTTCAAACATGTTGTAAAAATGTGCCATATGATGAAATAATGTAAAGGAGGCTGTGAAAAACACTCCAGAAAGGTTTTCTTTGAAAAAAAAATCATCATGAATTTTGGCGCAAAAAAAACGCCTTACTATACTATGTCGAAAAAAAATGCCATTTTTCAAACATGTTGTAAAAATGTGCCATATGATGAAATAATGTAAAGGAGGCTGTGAAAAACACTCCAGAAAGGTTTTCTTTGAAAAAAAAATCATCATGAATTTTGGCGCAAAAAAAACGCCTTACTATACTATGTCGAAAAAAAATGCCATTTTTCAAACATGTTGTAAAAACTGTGCCATATGATGAAATAATGTAAAGTAGGCTGTGAAAAACACTCCAGAAAGGTTTTCTTTGAAAAAAAAATCATCATGAATTTTGGAGCAAAAAAACGCCATAGTATACTATGTTGACCAAAAAAGGCAATTTTTGAACATGTGAAAACATGCCATATGATGAAATAATGTCAAGCAGGCTGCAAAAAACACTCCAGAAAGGTTTTCTTTGAAAAAAAAATCTTCATGAATTTTGGCGCAAAAAAACGCCGGAGTATACTATGTCAAAAAATGCGATTTTTCAATGTTGTGAAAACATGCCATATGATGAAATAATGTACAGCAGGCTACGAAAAACACTAT